>NC_057798.1:243688811-243752410 GCF_018294505.1 Triticum aestivum
TTTCTTAGCCGTGTGCGGTACCCCTCCACGGTTTACTCCTCCGGTCATATGTTCGTAGTGCTTAGGCGAAGCCCTACACGGATCACATCACCATCACCATCACCGTCATCACGCCGTCGTACTAACGGAACTCATCTACTCCTTCGTAACTCTACTAGATCAAGAGTTCAAGGGACATCATCGAGATGAACGTGTGTAGAACTCGGAGGTGCCGTACGTTCGGTGCTTGATCAGTTGAATCGACAAGATGTTTGACTACATCAACCGTGTTCAGCTAACGCTTCCGCCTTCCATCTACGAGGGTACGTGGATACACTCTCCCCTTCTCGTTGCTATGCATCTCCTAGATAGATCTTGCGTGAGCGTAGGATTTTTTTTGAAATTGCATGCTATGTTTCCCAATAGTGGTATCCGAGCCAGGTCTATGCGTAGATGATATGCACGAGTAGAACACAAAGAGTTGTGGGTGGTGATCGTCATACTGCTTACCACCAACGTCTTATTTTGAATCAGCAGTATTGCTGGATGAAGTGGCCCGGACCAACCTTACATGGCCGTGTTCATGAGACCGGTTCCACCGACAGACATGCAACTAGTTTTGCATAAGGTGGCTAGCGGGTGTCTGTTTCGCCAACTTTAGTTGAATCAAATTTGACTGCGGCCGGTCCTTGTGAAGGTTAAAACAACAAACTTGATAAATCACCATTATGGTTTTTGTGCCGTAGGTAAGTACAGTTCATGCTAGAAGCCCGTAGCAGCCTCGTAAAACTTGCAACAAACAAAGTAGAGGACGTCTAACTTGTTTTCGCAGGGCATGTTGTGATGTGATATGGTCAAGACATGATGTGATATAAAGTTGTTGTATGAGATGACCATGTTTTGTAAAAGTTATCGGCAACTGGCAGGAGCCATATGGTTGTCGCTTTATTGTATGAAATACAGACACCATATAATTGCTTTACTTTATCACTAAGCGGTAGCGATAGTCGTAGAAGCAATAGTTGGCGAGACGACCACGACGCTACGATGGAGATCAAGGTGTCAAGCCGGTGACGATGGAAATCATGACGTTGCTTTGATGATGGAGATCATGTAAGTGCATCTAGTGCTACCCTTAGTTGGTTTTGCAGTATTGACGACAAACCTGGTTGAGGGACTAATGTGTTTGTGAGCATTGCAGGATAACACAGGTAGTAGTCCCTCATTGATTCAGTTTACCTACCGGAGATGACCCCTAAAAATGTGTGAAGACATTGAAGATAATGGTGGTCTGTGAAGCTATTCACGTTGAAGACTGACATGGGAAGACACTGCGTGAAGACTATGGAGCACGAAGACTTAGTTGTTTCGTTGTTTCCTTTTCTTCTTTGTTCAGTCATAGGAACCACTATACTATTAAGTGGGGTCCAAGTGAACAAAGTCACAGTGACTGAAGTGATGCTCAACCAAATCCTATGTCTTCGAGCGAAGGCAATGAGAGCAAATCTTATCCAGAGTTGGATGAGTCAGCTTTACTTTTAGCCCAAGTCAAGCTGTCGCGTGTGTTTGAAATCTGACCGTTGCGACACGTGTCAGTTCCTTAGTGACCCAGGGTCATTTCGAACAAATCAAGTCGGGTTGCCCAGTGGCTACAAATAGCCCACCCCTACACCATAAATTGGTGGCTGCTCAGAGTTAGTACACGGCTTTTGTCGTTTGAGAGCAACCCACCGCTGAAGCTTTTGATAGAGAATCCTTGCGAGGACAAAGCCCAAACCACCCAGAGCCCAAAGAGTGTTTGACATCACTGAAGTCTTTCTATCTGCGTGATCTGAAGACTTGTTACACTTGAGGACTGTGAATCCTCCAGCCGGTTAGGCATCACATTCTGAGCATCCAAGAGTCATTGTAGATTGCCGGTGAACGAAGTCTGTGAAGGCTTGGAAGTCTACCTTGAAGACTTACCAGAGTGATTGGGCGGGGACTAGGTGTCCTTAGCTCAAGGGGAATAAGGTGAAGACGCGGTCTTCTGAGTTGAATCTCAGCCTCCCTAACCAGACGTACAGTTGCCACAGCAACTGGAATAGGTCGAACAAATCTCTGTCCTCCTGAAGCTACTGGTTCTATCTCTCACTTCTCTTTTCTTACAGTTTGTCTTCGCGAAGTCATTGCCTGCTTGCATTATCTGTTTGACTTTGCTGTGTGACTACCTGTTCTGATTGGCTTCATACTATCTTCCATCTTGATCTTTACTACCTAGCTGCTAATAGTCTTCGTGCTTTCACTTCATTGAATACTTGACTATGGCTTGTCTAGTGTAGTCTACCTTCCGCTGCATACGAATAGTGTGGCTTCTATTGTTTGTCTTCAAAACTCCCATGTTTTGAAGACTTTCATAAAAATCGCCTATTCACCCCCCCTCTAGTCGATAACTAGCCCTTTCAATTGGTATCAGAGCAAGGTACTCCCTTGTTCTGTGTGATTCGGTTTAACCACCTGGAGTTTTAGCTATGTCAATTGCAGGGATAATGAAAGTTTCCGTTGCGTGCCCCATCTTTGATGGCACTGAATATCCCTACTAGAAGAATAGGATGTGCATGCATCTTGAAGCCATTGATGTTGATCTATGGTATGTTGTCAAGAACGGCGTTCCCAAGACTGGTGAAGGTGTCACCCCTGCTGATGTCAAGAAGTTTGTTCAACTAGACTCTACCTCCAAGAACATCATCTGTGGGCATCTGACCAAAGGACAATATGGCCGTGTGAGTGCTCTCGAAACATCGAAGCTAGTCTGGGACTGGCTCTCCAAGGTCAATGAAGGAGTCTCAACTCAGCGAGATCAACGGATCAGTACTCTCTGCAACCTCTTCAACTGCTTCAAGAGACACGACAATGAGAACGTTCAGCTCACATTTGATTGCCTCACTGATATCACAAATGAGCTCCAAGCACTCGATGCCACTGAGATTACGAAACATGAAATAGTGAAGAGACTACTAAGATCTCTTGACAGCTCATTTGACATCTTAGCCCTGATGATACAAGAATGCCCTGATTTCAAGTCTCTTGATCGGTCTGACATACTTGAGAGGCTCAACACACATGAGTACCAGCTATCTGAGAAACGAGATATCTATGGTCCCAACTATGGCTGAACTCGCGCTTTGAAGGCAAAGGCTGCTGCTTCCTCATCTAAAGAAGTATTTGACTGCAGTTCTGGTGATCCTGAAGACATTGGAAAGGAGCTTGCTATGCTTGTGAAGAAGTTCCAGAAATTCACCAAGAAGAAAGGCTTCAGAAAGTCCTCACGATCTAGCTCAAGGAATGATGAAGCTTCTACCTATGACCACAAGAAGAGAACCTGCCACAAGTGCAAGAAACCTGGTCACTACATCTCTGAGTGTCCATAGTGGGACAATGAGAAGAAGAAGAAGAAGAAGAGAAAAGAATATGATTCTGACAACAAGAAGAAGAAGAAATCCTCAAAGTCTTCTTCCAAGTCTTCATCATAGAAGAAGAGCTCATCTGGCAAGGGTCGTGCTTTTGTTGGCAAGGAAATGGATCCAGATGAGTCTGCTTCTGAGGAGGCGGAGGTGGAGTCTGAGGAGGAGTCTGACTCTGGGGTTGCGAGTCTGGATCTAGCTACAGCCTACGTCGCCAGGTCCATCTTCAACACTGAAGACAATGGCTTTGACACCAATGCTGATGATAATGACAAGGATGACTCGCCTCCCACCTACTGCTTCATGGCACGTGGTGCCAAGGTAAAATCACGCGATGATTACTTTCAAACATCAAGTGAAGATGACTCTGATGGTGAATCCAAGCCTAGTTACAAAACACTTGCTAAAATTGCAACTGAACAATAGAAAGCTATGGAACATACTCAAAAACTGTTAGAAAAACGCGATGATCTGTTGGACACAGAAATGACCAAGTCTCAGTCCTTAATTGAAGACATCAAAAATCTTCATGTTAAGTACCGGGAACTTGAAGGTCGACATGAATCGCTCTCAACTTCTCATGAAAAGCTTTCCTATGATTATCTTCAAAGGAAGCAAGAAATTGAGAAATTGAGATCGGCTCATGAAGATCTTCAAAAGGAGAACAAGTCACTTCGCGCTCAACAGATCAGTCCCGCTCAAGAAGGATCTGAACCACCATGTCTAAAACGCATTGAGCGTGATAATGTTGCCTATGTTGCTAAATGTTCTACTGCTACTACTGTTGCAATATCTTCAACTGCTGATGTGGTAACTAACCCCTCTGCTGAGGATGCCACTACTATTGCAAATGAGAATGCCAGGTTGAAGACATTGCTTGAGACAGGGATGTACAAAAGTCTCAAAGGGCATCAAACATTATGTGATGTCCTCAAAAAGCAGATTCTGAACCGAAACCCTAGGAAAGAGGGTGTTGGGTTCGAGAGGAAAATGAATGTTGATGGGTCGTACTGGAAGCCTGAGCAGTACCCCAAAATCACATGGGTTGCTGCAAAGGAACCTTCAGTAGATCCATCCACCTTATCTGGTTTCACTTGTGCTAACCCCATTATCATTGATGAATCCTTTGATGCAAACTATAAACTGTTTAAGAATTAGAATGGCGAAGTGTTTGCTAGTTATATTGGTACTAACTGCAGGATTGGGCCACCTATGAAGAAGATATGGGTACCCAAAAGCTGTCTTGAGAATCTTCCAGTGAATGTGATCATGACACCACCTGTGAACAAGACAAACCCCATATCAAAGGCTTCATATGGTCCTAAAGCTTCATACAGACCGAGGACTCATCTGAGTCACCCTAACGTCAATGTTTTGCAGGGAAATCATACTCAGACACATGAATATGAGCGTGTTTCCTCAAACCGCTATGTTCATAGAACTAAGCACTTTTCTGCTTATTCCTATGAGTATTATTCACCTCCTGCAAGGCTATTTACTATGGCTCCAAAGCCGAAGTTCTCAGATGCTGCACTTAGACTCATTGCTTCTAAGCCACCCCTGAAAATGTGGGTGGTTAAGAAAACTTAACTCTCTTTTCCAGGGAAAGGTCTCCAGCCGGAAATCTAAGGCGTCTAAAACTAATGTTGGGGACCTTAAACATCTTGTGGGGCGCAAGATAAAATTACCAAATGGTCTTACTATGTACTTCGTTCCGGGATTCCTTGACACTCATCCTATCTATCCTAACCAAGATCTGAATTTTCATGTTCCACTCGTTCGTCAAATGTTTATGCTTCACGGCTCGCTTGGTGAAGCCTATCCCCCAAACTGCACCGTAGGCTATGACACCTCGTGCTTCAGAACGGATTATGGACAGTGGATGCACTAACCACATGACTGGCGATCGAAGTCTTCTGATGGATTCAATGCTACGTCCATCAGACAAGAGTCACATCACATTTGTTGACACTGGTAAAAACAAGGTATTGGGTCTAGGTAGAGTTGCAATATCAAGGGATCAGCACATGGATAAAGTTATGCTTGTTGAATCCCTTGGTTTCAACTTAATGTCTGTCTCAATGCTTTGTGACTTAAACATGATTGTGCTATTTGGAAAATATTGATGCCTTGTGCTAATGGAATCTGACAAGTCTCTAGTCTTTGAAGGGTATCAGAAAGATGATATGTATATGGTAGATTTCTCAGCAGGACCACAGATGGCCGTATGTCTTCTAGCAAAAGCTTCAGAGTGCTGGCTTTGGCATCGAAGGCTAGGACATGCTGGCATGAGGAACTTGCACACTCTCGCGAAGAAGAAGCATGTCGTGGGCATCGAAGGCGTCAAGTTCAAGAAGGACCATCTGTGTGGCGCCTGCGAAGCTGGAAAGATGACATGGGCCAAGCATCCCTCGAAGGCAATCATGACTACATCTCAACCCTTCGAGCTGCTACACATGGACTTATTTGGCCCTACTCACTACTCTACTCTCAATGCTACTGCTTGCATCTATGGCTTTGTCATTGTTGATGATTACTCTAGATATACTTGGGTGCATATAATCCTCTACAAGACTGAAGTGTAGGATGTCTTCAGACGCTTTACCAATCGTGCCATGACGAACTATGGCGTCAAAATCAAGCACATCAGAAGCGACAATGGAACTGAGTTCAAGAACACCAGCCTCGACCTTTATCTAGATAACTTGGGCATTACCCATGAGTTCTCTGCTCCTTACACACCTCAGCAGAATGGCATCGCGGAGCGCAAGAACAGAACTCTTATTGAGATGGCCCGAACGATGCTTGATGAGTACAAGACTCCACGAAAGTTCTGGCCTGAAGCCATTGACACTGCTTGCCACATCATCAACCGTGTTTATCTTCACAAGCTTCTGAAGAAAACATCCTATGAACTCCTAACTGGTAAGAAGCCAAATGTAAGCTACTTCAGAGTATTTTGTGCTAGGTGCTGGATCAAGGATCCACATCACACGTCAAAATTTGCACCGAAAGCACATGAAGGTTTTATGCTTGGTTACGGAAAGGATTCGCACTCCTACAGAGTCTTCAACCTCGTTCACTATAAAGTGGTTGAAACTCTGGATGTGCGGTTCAATGAGACTAACGGCTCGCAAAGAGAGCACCTGCCAAATGTGCTAGATGTAGTATCTCCAAGTGAATCAATCAAGCAGATGGGAATTGGAGAGATCATACCCTGTGAGAATCAGACTGAAGAAGAGCTTATCATTTCTACACCTAATCAACCTGAAGACAATGCTCAGCCTGAAGACAATCCCCCAGATGATGACATTGATCAGCAAGAGCAAAATCTTTGTCCTGTTCATCCTCGTGTTGCAAATGAAGTTCATATTGAGAAGATAATTGATAGCTTAAATGCACCTGGTCCACTCACTCGTTCAAGAGATACTCAAAGAGCAACACAGCTAACCAATTTCTGTGAGCATTTTGCATTCGTCTCAATTTCAGAACCCAAGAAAGTCGATTAAGCCTTCATGGAACCTGAATGGATTCAAGCTATGCAAGAAGAACTTCAACAGTTTGAGCTGAATAATGTGTGAGAATTGGTCAAGGTCGTGATCCTTGGAAGCACAATATCATTGGCACCAAATGGATATATCGCAACAAGCAAGATGAGCATGGTCAAGTGGTCAGAAACAAGGCTCGTCTCATTGCACAAGGTTACACTCAAGTGGAAGGGATTGACTTCGATGAAACATTTCCTCCGGTGGCAAGGCTTGAAGCCATTCGCATACTGCTAGCCTATGCAAATTATCACAACATCGTGCTGTATCAAATGGATGTGAAGAGTGCTTTTCTCAATGGAAAGATAGAAGAAGAAGTATATGTCGCACAACCTCCTGGCTTTGAAGATCCAAAACATCCTGATACGGTATACAAGCTCAACAAGGCACTGTATGGCCCCAAACAAGCCCCTCGTGTTTGGTATGACACACTCAGAGACTTCCTTAAGAGCAAAGGCTTCAAACCTGGTTCACTAGATCCTACACTCTTCACGAAGACATACGATGGTGAACAGTTTGTGTGCCAAATCTATGTGGATGACATTATCTTCGGCTGCACCAACAAGAAATACAGTGATGAGTTTGGTCACATGATGCAAGAGCAATAGTAGATGTCCATGATGGGCGAGCTGAAGTTCTTTCTGGGTCTCCAAATCCGTTAGTAACGCAACGACATCTTCATATCTCAAGAAAAATACCTCAAAGATTGCCTGAAGAAGTTTGGAATGCAAGACTGCAAAGGATACACGATGCCAATGCGAACCAAAAGTCATCTGGGTCCCGACGCCAATGGTAAAGAGTTCGATCAAAAGGTATACCGCTCCATGATTGGTTCTTTGCTTTATTTATGTGCATCTAGGCCAGATATAATGCTTAGTGTTTGCATGTGTGCCCGATTCCAAGCGGCACCAAAGGAATCGCATCACTTAGATGTGAAGCGAATTCTTCGATATTTGGCTTACACCCCAACACTAGGATTATGGTGTCCAAAGGGCTCAGAGTTTGATCTAGTTGGATTATCATATGCTGATTATGCTTGTGACAAGGTTGATCGGAAGTCCACATCAGACACATGTCACTTTCTGGGATGATCTCTTGTCTGTTGGTCTTCAAAGAAGCAGAACTGTGTATCTCTTTCCACTGCTGAATCCGAATACATTGTTGTTGGATCTGCTATGCTCACCTTCTCTGGATGAAGCAAACTCTCAAGGACTATGGTATCCACCTGAAGAATGTGGCTCTCTACTGCAACAATGAGAGCGCCATCAAGATTGCCAACAACCCAGTTCAGCACTCAAAGACAAAGCACATTGAAATTCGTCATCACTTTCTTAGAGATCATGTTATGAAGGAAGATATTGATATCATTCACGTCAAAACTGAAGAGCAATTGGCTGATATCTTCACAAAGCCCTTGGATGATAAAAGGTTTTGCAAGTTGCGGTGTGAGCTAAATATCTTGGAATACTCAAATGTCCTGTGATTAGGCACACATCCTAACACTTCTTGGAACCAACTCTAATCAAATAAGTGAATGTCTTCGCGTTATGAGGTCAATGTCTTCAAACTAATTTATCTTCAAAATCTTCTGAGAATGCATATGACCTCTTCCCCTTCCCTCGCACCTCTAATGTTGTCACAGGTACATGTCCGTGGGAGAATCCCTTGGTTCTCATAGTCTGCATTCGTTTGCAGAATTCTTAGAAAGTCACATAAATTCTCCTAAAGCCAATTCTTGTCTGACCAGCCGTCGGAAGCCTTCGCAAGTTCTGAAGCCTTTCAGGTTAAGCTTCATGGCTACAGAGAAGTCAGCAAGAAAGGGTGGTAGACAACGTTGTGGGAACACTTCCAAGGATTTGCCACCAGATCTGCATGAACTGTACAAGACAGACCCAGAGGAAACTTACGGTGAACGCAAGAATCGAATCCAATGGATTCGAAGATATTGGGCAGAGGAATGGTTCAAGTACCGATTCATCACAGAAGAGTATGCAGAGAAGAATGCCATCAAGCGACCCTGGGGAGATATACTATACAAAAATCTTCCTCCCAAGTCCTAGACTGAAGCTATTGAGCAAGGCTTCTATCCGTGCATGGTTCGCGGACCGCTGCCAGAGAGTGCTGACCCCTCTTCTCTGCTTTGGTGTCGCGAAGACAATCTATTCAAGTGCAACTACCAGTTCGCAAAAGACTCTGCTGTGAAGAATAAGAAGGCATTCAGACTTGACTTCAACCCAGGTCTGTCTGCTCCATGGGAAGATGGCAACCGTGAAGCCAATGAAAACAGAGTCGGCCCCTTCTACGACCTCGACGGCCTCATCACTCACATTGCCTTTCAAGGGGCAAAAGTGGATCGTTCTGGTGATGATGCTAACTCTGATGATGCACCAACTCCTCCTCCTAAGCCACAGAAGCAAAAGAAATCCAAGGCTTCTAAACCTACTGCTGCACCAAAAGCTTCTCGAGTGAAGCTATTGGCAACTGCCCCTCCTGCTCCCAGTAACACTTCTGAGGATCTCTCTCGCATCTCCAAGAAGCGAGAGAAGACACAGAAGAAAAATGTTCAAAGTTCTGGTCAAGCCCTGACATCTGCTGCCGTTCTGAGGAACGAAATCGAAGCCATTGATCTGTCATCAGATGATGAGTGTGGAGATGATGCTCTTGAGCAGCTGATAAAGAGCAAGCAAGAGGCGTAGATATTCAGTGATCTGCCCCTCTTCGACGTAAACATTCTAGATAACTTCATTGATGAGTGGTTTGACAACCCCAATCTCAGCTTTGATGATCTTCAGCTCCCAATTGGCATCGGTGTCGCCTTCCAAGGTGCCATTGCTCCTGAGCTGGCTCTGGCTCAACGCATTGTTGAACTGAAGAACAAAATTGATTTTGAGAAAGAACAGTTCAAGAAGCATGTGGCCAAGCTCAGCGTGGCTGATGTTCAAAACTTCAAGGTGATGCTGCATGACCTCAAGGAGGCATTTCGCAAGAAGCGCGATGAAGCCAAAGGTTCAAGAGAGCGCATGAAGAATCTTGCTGCCAAGTGTGTTCAAGCTTACAATGAAGCTGAGAAGCGCAAGGCACTTGGGTGTCCTGGCATCGACCCCAAGATGGCTGCCAAGAAGAAGAAGCCTACTGTGGCCCAGACTGAAGCACCAAGGCAGGAAGAACCTCACATTGTCTTCCCTGCCAGCATGACAGGCTCGAAGCCTAAGGTCCCCACAGTGGCTTCAGAACAGAAGAAAACCAGGGCAGCTGAAGCCGAAGCTAGAAAGCGCAAACTCAAGAACACCACTAATGATGCACCACCCACCGAGAAGAGAAAGACCAAGAAGAGAGATCAGGCTGCTCCCACAGAGCCCCTTGTTGTCGAGCCCACTGCTTTTGCTTGTCCTGCTTCTGAACACCAAGAGCGTCAGTTGATAGTTCATGAGCCTGCTTCCACAGAGGCTCCTGAAGCTGAAGAAGTAGCAGCCATTGACCCCATCGCGGCTGAAGACATTGGTCCCCAAGACAATTAGTTGATGATGAAGTCCTTCCTCAGATAGAGCGCCCAATGGTATCATCGCCTGTTCTCACAAACAACAAACTCATCAGTATTGGTCGTCCATTGATGCCAATCTCTCAGGATGCCTCATGGGTTGATCGCCCCGAACCAGCTACACCAAGTCAAGACTCACCAAGTACACCCCGTCCTCCACAAGCGCAAGTCACCAGCCCATTGGTGAATGACGACAATTACATGGAGACTACACCATCACCAAAAGCGTCGCCCGTGTTCCAGCGTCTTTGCAGAGGCCTAAGGCCATTAGTCTCCATGACAACCATCACAGAAGAAGATTCAAACCAATACAGCTGAGTGGCACGTCAAGTGTTCCCTGAAGACAATCCCTCTGTGACGGTTCCTACGTCCGAAGAAAATGTTGCTGAAGACAATCCGGCTGCATCAGCCGATGAAAGACAAGAAGAAGAACGTGTTGCTACCCCCTACCAACCAAGAAGTTGTTCTCGAGGAGAACGTGTCTATGCCCGACCCTCCAGCTACTCAAGTGGAGGTTGAAAATCCTGAGGCGGCCACCAACAACACTACTGAAGCCAATGACATAGTCATGGCTGAAGCTAATGTGGCGCCTGCAATGAACACTGTGCATGAAGCCAATGATGCAGCTGCAACAAATGTGCAGCCTGACGCCCCTGCTAATGCCACTGCTCATGTTCCGCCACCAAGGCCACACACTATTGAGCAAGCATTCTATCAAGGCGAGCTGGTCACTATCAGATGGCAAATTCTGGTTCCTTCGCCTGCTCCCGGACCTCAGTTTGACTATCATGTGGAGCACAGGCCTCAGGTTCAGAAGCCAAAATCAAGGCTTCCAAGGTTTCCAGGTACTGCATCTGCGCCAGGATCGTTCAATGTCAATGGCTTCATTGCACACAACACCTTCTTCGAGAAAGCCAAGAACCCATATTCCAAGCCAAGAATATCATCTGATTGGTTCTGGAGTTATCAACAGCGCAGCTACTACTCTTGTGTTCTATACAATCAAGGGCGCATATTTCCTCATATGCGTCTGGATTCCGAAGCCATTGCTGGCCTGCCCTGCTTAGAAGAAGCCCCTTACTGTTTTCGAGATGCAGGCCTTCTCCAGTTTGTGACAGATAAGGAGAATTGGAATGAAGAGTTTCTGCTGCAGTTCTATGCAACCCTCCACATTCACGGCTTTAACAGGGATCCGAAGACATGGGTCCTTGAGTGGATGACAGGCAATGTACACCATGAAGCTAAAGCTCTTGACCTCATCGAGCTTACTGGCCTATCCACTCCAGGTGAACTCTATGAACCTGGTTTTCAGCTTCACCGCAATGTGTTGGAAAGCATCTTTCAGAAGCCAGAGCCCAACATGAGCCAAATGTTGAGTATGATGAAGCCGCTGCCACAAGATGCTAAATATCCCAAGGAATTCTTTGTTGAAGACCTAGAGTATCTGCCCCGCACCATCTACCATATTATCAGGCGAACTCTATGGCCCATCAAAGGACATTCTTCCTCAGCAAAGCTCGAAGGCGCAATGAAGACATTGGTCTTCTACATTCTCAATGGCATCAGCTTCAATGTTCAGGATTTCTTCATTCGCCAATTTGCTGCATCTAGCTCAGACATATTTGGTCTGAAATTGCTCCATGGGTTATGCGACTGATCAAGCTTCACTCTACCGTTGACTATCAGCCCTCTGCAAGCAACCATCTCATATTTCTGCCAGAGGTTAATATGTCCGTCGAAGCAAGTTACCCCGAGCCTGCCAAGGAAGCACTTTATCTTCACAATGCAGATCATCAGAGTTTCTCTCAGCATGTTGAAGGTGTTCAGGCTACTTCTCGTGTCTATCCGCTGGCCGGAAACACTCGCCGTGCACGTACTGAAGCCACAGAAAGCACCATTGCTCCAAGGACTCGGAAGCGATCTCGTGTGCTCAATGACCGAGAGCTTCTCGTGGACTTGCACCAGAAACACGACAAGCATCACTATTGGCTAAAGCGTCAAATGCAAAGCCTCTTGGTGGATGTCAATTGCATTCGCAACCTTGCCACCAAGAATGCCTTTGTTACTCATGAAACCCGTCGGAGGTCGTGGAAGAGTTTGACATTGCTCAGTGTTGAAGCTGATCTTCAAGACGATGGCTTCACCGAGAGATTCAAGTTCAACTCCACTCCTCCCAGGAATGCTGTCTTGCGTCGAACCCCGTCTCTTGAAGATTCAGAGTACACCTCCTCCGCGGCAACTGTTAATGCTAGAGTCCTTGATGACGCCGATGATGCTACTTCACCACCTCCAACTTCGGCGCGTATCAACACTGCACCAAGTTCGTCTGCACCACCAAACCTCAACAACGACCCTGCAGCTTCACCTACTCCTCATGGGAATGAGTAGAGACTATGTCTTCAAACCTTTTTGGTCCTTACGGACAAAAGGGGGAGAAGCATATGTTGATAGTCTTCAAGCGGGTCCATATGGGTGGTTGCTATACTTTTGCCTGGTGTTTACAACTCTCTCTTTTGATACATTTGGTCCTTTGAGTTGTAACACTTAAACTTGAGGGTCGTCTGCTACTTTTTCTGCTATTCTGTGATGCGATGATAAATTCCACATGTGCGATGATAAATCCCAGATGAAGTCATTCCACAGACGTCCATTTTTATGCATGTCATTATTCCTGTACATCTGTTCATGCATGATATATTGTCTTCATATGGTAAAGAAGATCTCCACAAGTACAACCTACCATGTGCATTTGCATTCCAACGCAAAACATTTATATGCACATCTTCAGGGGGAGCCTTTTTACCACCTATGAAGACAATATCATAATCCTTTACAATTTCACATAATTTTATCACCGTTGAAAACTTCAACCAGTTTGTCATCAATCACCAAAAAGGGGGAGATTGTAAGTGCATCTAGTGCCACCCTTAGTTGGTTTTGGAGTATTGACGACAAACCTGGTTGAGGGACTAATGTGTTTGTGAGAATTGCAGGATAACACAGGTAGTAGTCCCTCATTGATCCGGTTTACCAACCGGAGATGACCCCTAAAAATGTGTGAAGACATTGAAGATAATGGTGGTCTGTGAAGCTATTAAAGTTGAAGACTATGACATGGGAAGACATTGCGTGAAGACTATGGAGCACGAAGACTTAGTTGTTTCGTTGTTTCCTTCTTTGTTGAGTCATAGGAACCACCGTACTGTTAAGTGGGGTCTAAGTTAACCAAGTCAGAGTGACTGAAGTGATGCTCAACCAAATCCTATGTCTTTGAGCGAAGACAATGAGAGCAAATCTTATCTAGAGTCGGATGAGTCAGCTTTACTTGTAGCCCAAGTCAAGCTATCGCGTGTGTTTGAAATCTGACCATTGTGACATGTGTCAGTTCCTTAGTGACCCAGGGTCATTTAGGAAAAATCAGGCCGGGTTGCCCAGTGGCTATAAATAGCCCACCCCTACACCATAAATTGGTGGCTGCTCAGAGTTAGTACACGGCTTTTGTCGTTTGAGAGCAACCCACCGCCGAAGCTTTTGAGAGAGAATCCTTGCAAGGACAAAGCCCAAACCACCCAGAGCCCAAAGAGTGTTTGGCATCACTGAAGTCTTTCTGTCCGCGTGATCTGAAGACTTGTTACACTTGAGGACTGTGAATCCTCATGCCAGTTAGGCATCACGTTCTGAGCATCCAAGAGTCATTGTGGATTGCCGGTGAACAAAGTCTGTGAAGGTTTGGAAGTCTACCTTGAAGACTTACTAGAGTGATTGGGCGGGGACTAGGTTTCCTTAGCTCAAGGGGAATAAGGTGAAGACGCGGTCTTCTGAGTTGAATCTTACCCTCCCTAACCAGACGTATAGTTGTCACAGCATCTGGAACTGGTCGAACAAATCTCTGTCCTCTTGAAGCTACTGGTTCTATATCTCACTTCTCTTTTCTTACAGTTTGTCTTCTTGAAGTCATTGCCTGCTTGCATTATCTGCTTGACTTCACTGTGTGACTACTTGTTCTGATTGGCTTCATACTATCTTCCATCTTGATCTTTACTACCTAGCTGCTAATAGTCTTCGTGCTTTCACTTCATTGAATACTTGACTATGGCTTGTCTAGTGTAGTCTACCTTCCGCTGCATACGAATAGTGTTGCTTCTATTGTTTGTCTTTGAAACTCCCATGTTTTGAAGACTTTCATAAAAATCGCCTATTCACCCCCCTCTAGTCGATAACTATCCCTTTTAGATCAAAAGCACAAGATGATGATGGCCATATCATGTCACATATTTTCATTGCATGTGATGTTTATCTTTTATGCATCTTATTTTTCTTAGTACGGTGGTAGCATTATAAGATGATCCCTTAACTAAAACTTCAAGGTATAAGTGTTCTCCCCGAGTATGCACCGTTGCGTAAGTTCTTTGTGGTGAGACATCGTGTGATGATCGGGTGTGATAAGCTCTACATTCAAATGCAACGGGTGCAAGCCAGTTTTGCACATGCAGAATACTCGGGTTATACTTGATGAGCCTAGCATATACAGATATGGCCTCGGAACACTGGAGACCAAAAGGTCGAACGTGAATCATATAGTAGATATGATCTACATAGAGATGCTAACCATTGATGACTACTCCATCTCATGTGATGATCAGTCATGGTTTAGTTCATTTGGATCACATATCATTTAGATGACTTGAGGGATGTCTATCTAAGTAGGAGTTCTTAAGTAATATGATTAATTGAACTTAATTTATCATGAACTTAGTCCTGATAGTTTTTTGCATATCTATGTTGTAGATCAACATCCAATGCCACCGTTCCCTTGAATTTTAATGAATTCCTAGAGAAAGCTAAGTTGAAAGATGATGTAGCAATTACACGGACTAGGTCCATAACTTGAGGATTATCCTCATTGCTACACAAAATAATTATGTCCTTGATGCAATGCTAGGTGTACCACCTGCCCCAGCAACTGCAGACATTGTGAATGCCTGGCAGTCGCGTGTTGATGACTACTCGTTAGTTAAGTGTGCCATGCTTTACAGCTTAGAATCGGGACTTCAAAGATGTTTTGAACGTCATGGACCATATGAGATGTTCTTGGAGTTGAAGTTAATATTTCAAGCAAATGCCCGAGTTGGGAGATATGAAGTCTCCAACAAGTTCTATAGCTGCAAGATGGAGGAGAATAGTTCTGTTAGTGAGCACATACTCAGAATGTCTGGGTACCATAATCACTTGACTCAGCTGGGAGTTAATCTTCCAGATGATTGTGTCATTGACAGAGTTCTTCAATCACTACCACCAAGATACAAAGGCTTTGTGATGAACTACAATATGCAAGGGATGGAAAAGACTATTCCCGAGCTCTTCGTAATGGTAAAGGCAGTGGAGGTAGAAATCAAGAAGGAGCATCAAGTGTTGATGGTTAACAAGACCACTAGTTTCAAGAAAAAGGGCAAGGGTAAAAAGAAGGGAAACTTCAAGAAGAATGACAAGCAAGTTGTCACTCCCGGGAAGAAACCCAAAGCTGGACCCAAGCTTGAAACTGAGTGCTTCTACTGCAAAGAATGGTCACTAGAAGCGGAACTGCCCCAAGTATTTGGCAGATAAGAAGGATGGCAAGCTGAACACATGTATATTTGATATGCATGTTATTGATGTGTACCTTACTAATTATCGTAGTAGTGCCTGGGTATTTGATACCCGTTTGGTTGCTCATATTTGTAACTCGAAGCAGGGACTATGGATTAAACGAAGATTGGCTAAGGACGAGGTGACGATGCGCGTCAGGAATGGTTCCAAGGTCGATGTGATCGCCGTCGGCACGCTACCTCTACATCTACCTTTGGGATTAGTTTTAGATCTGAATAATTGTTATTTGGTGCCAGCATTGAGCATGAACATTATATCTGGATCTTGTTTAGTGCAAGACGGTTATTCATTTAAATCAGAGAATAATGGTTGTTCTATTTATATGGGTAGTATCTTTTCTGGTCAAGCACCCTTGAAGAGTGGTCTATTTCTTTTGAATCTTGATCGTGATGATACACATATTCATAATATTGATGCCAAAAGATGCAAAGGTGATAATGATAGTGAACTTATTTGTGGCACTGCGGTTTGGGTCATATTGGTGTAAAGTGCATGAAGAAAGTCCATAAAGATGGGCTTTTGGAATCACTTGATTATGAATCATCTGATACTTGCGAACCGTGCCTTATGGGCAATATGACTAAAACTCCGTTCTCTGGAACAATGGAACGAGCTAATGACTTATTGGAAATAATACATACTGATGTATGCGGTCTGACGAGTGTTATTTTCTGACATTCACAGATGATTTAAGAAAATATGGATATATCTACTTAATGAAACACAAGTCTGAAACATTTGAAAAGTTAAAAGAATTTCAGAGTGAAGTGGAGAATCATTGTAACAAGAAAATAAAGTTTCTACAATCTGATCATGGAGGAGAATATTTGAGTTACGAGTTTGGCCTTCATTTAAAACAATGTGGAATAGTTTCACATCTCACGTCACCTGGAACACCATAGCGTAATGGTGTGTCCGAACATCGTAGCCGCACTTTATTGGATATGGTGCAATCTATGATGTCTCTTACCGATTTACCACTATGGTTTTGGGGTTATGCATTAGAGACAATTGCATTCACATTAAACAGGGCACCGTCTAAATCGTTGAGATGACACTGTATGAACTGTGGTTTGGCAACAAACCTAAGCTATCGTTTCTTAAAGTTTGGGGATGCGATGCTTATGTCCAAAGGCTTCAACCTGATAAGCTCGAACCCAAATCGGAGAAGTGTGTCTTCATAGGATACCCTAAGGAGACAAATGGGTACACCTTCTACCACAAGTCCGAAGGCAAGATTTTTGTTGCTAAGAACGGAACATTTCTAGAGAAGGAGTTTCTCTCGAAAGAAGTGAGTGGGATGAAAGTATAACTTGATGAGGTTGTTGTACCTTCCCTCAATTTAGAAAAAAGCTCATCCGAGAAAACAGTTCAAGTGATGCCTACACCAATTGGAGAGGAAGCTAATGATAAAGATCATGAAACTTCATATCAAGTTGCTACAGAACCTCGTAGGTCAAATAGAGCAAGATCCGCACCAGAGTGGTATGGTAATCCTGTTCTGGAGGTCATGTTACTTGACCATGATGAAACTATGAACTCTGAAGAAGCTATGATGAGCCTAGATTCCGATAAATGGCTTGGGGCCATGAAATTTAAGATGGGATCCATGTATGAGAACAAAGTGTGGACTTTGGTGGATCTACCCGATGATCGGCAACCCATAGAGAAAAAATGAATCTTCAAGAAGAATAGTAACACTGATGGTAATGTTACTGTCTATAAAGCTCGACTTGTCGCAAAATATTTTCGACAAGTTCAAGGAGTTGACTACGATGAGACTTTCTCACCCGTAGCGATGCTTAAGTCTGTCCGAATCATGTTAGCAATTACCGCATTTTATGATTATGAAATCTGGCAAATGGATGTCAAAACTGCATTCCTTAATGGATTTCTTAAGGAAGAGTTGTATATGATGCAACCAGAAGGTTTTGTCGATCCTAAAGGTGCTAAGAAAGTGTGCAAGCTCCAGCGATCCATTTATGGATTGGTGCAAGCATCTCCGAGTTGGAATATACACTTCGATGAGGTGATCAAAGCATATGGTTTTATATAGACTTTTGGAGAAGCCTGTATTTATAAGAAAGTGAGTGGGAGCTCTATAGCATTTCTAATATTCTATGTGGATGACATATTGTTGATTGGAAATGATGTAGAATTTATGGATAGCATAAAAGGATACTTGAACAAGAGTTTTTCAATGAAAGACCTGAGTGAAGTTACTTATATATTGGGCGTCAAGATCTATAGAGATAGATCAAGATGCATAGGACTTTCACAAAGCACATACCTTGATAAAGTTTTGAAGAAGTTCAAAATGGATTAATCAAAGAAAGGGTTCTTGCCTATGTTTCAAGGTGTGATGTTGAGTCAGACTCAATGCCCGACCACTGCAGAAGATAGAGAGAAAATTAAAGTAATTCCCTATGCCTCAACCATAGGTTCTATCATGTATGCTATGCTGCATACCAGACCTAATGTGTGCCTTGCTATAAGTTTAGTAGGGAGGTACCAAAGTAATCCAGGAGCGGATCACTGGACAGTGGTCAAGAACATCCTGAAGTACCTGAAAAGGACTAGAGATATGTTTCTCGCTTATGGAGGTGACAAATAGATTTTCGTAAGTGGTTATGTCGACTCTAGATTTGACACTAATCCGGATGACTCTAAGTCGCAAACCAGATACGTATTTTTATTGAATGGCGGAGCTGTCTGTTGGTGCAGTTCCAAGCAGAGCATCATGGCGGGATCTACGTGTGAAACGGAGTACATAGCTGCTTCGGAAGCAGCAAATGAAGGAGTCTGGATGAAGGAATTCATATCCAATCTAGGTGTAGTACCTAGTGCATCGGGTCCAACGAAAATCTTTTGTGACAATACTAGAGAAATTGCCTTGGCGAAGGAATCCAGATTTCACAAAAAGACCAAACACATCAAGAGATGCTTCAACTCTATCCGAGATTTTGTCAAGGAGGGAGACATAGAGATTTGCAAAATACATACAGATCTGAATGTTGCAGAGCAGTTGACTAAGCCTCTTCCACGAGCAAAACATGATCAACACCAAGACTCAATGGGTGTTAGATTCATTACTATGTAATACAGATTATTTACTCTAGTGCAAGTGGGAGACTCAAGGAAATATGCCCTAGAGGCAATAATAAAGTTGTTATTTTATATTTCCTTATTCATGATATACGTTTATTATTCATGCTAGAATTGTATTAACCGGAAACTTGATACATGTGTGAATACATAGACAAAACATCATGTCCCTAGTATGCCTCTACTAGACTAGCTCGTTGATCAAAGATGGTTAAGTTTCCTAGCCATGGATATGAGTTGTCATTTGACGAATGGGATCACATCATCAGTGGAATCATGTGATGTACAAGGCCCATCCGTCAGCTTAGCATAATGATCATTCAATTTTATTGCTACTCTTTCTTCATGTCAAATATATATTCCTCCGACTATGAGATTATGCAACTCCCGGACACCAGAGGAATGAATTTTGTGCTATCAAATGTCACAACGTAAATGGGTGATTATAAAGATGCTCTACAGGTATTTCCAAAGGTGTTTGTCGGGTTGGCATAGGTCGAGATTAGGATTTTTCACTCCGAGTATTGGAGAGGTATCTCTAGGCCCTCTCGGTAATGCACATCATATGAAGCCTTGCAAGCATTGTGACTAATGATTTAGTTACGGGATGATGCACTACGAAACGAGTAAAGAGACATGCCGGTAACGAGATTGAACTAGGTATGAAGATACCGACGATCGAATCTCGGACAAGTAACATACATATGACAAAGGGAATAATGTAGGTTGACATTGCGGTTCGACCGATAAAGATCTTCGCAGAATATGTGGGAACCAATATGAGCATCCAGGTTCCACTATGTGTTATTGACCGGAGAGGTGTCTCGGTCATGTCTACATAGTTCTCGAACCCGTAGGGTTCGCATGCTTAACGTTCGATGACGATGTGTATTATATGAGTTATTTGTTTTGGTGATCGAAGGTTGTTCCGAGTCCCGGATGAGATCACGGACATGATGAGGAGTCTTGAAACGGTCGAGAGGTAAAGATTGATATATTGGAAGGTTATATTCGGACACCGGAATGGTTCCAGAGTGTTTCAGATAATTATCGCAGTACCGAGGGGTTACCGGAACCCCTCGGGGGAAGTAATCGGCCTCATGGGCCATAGGGGAGAGGCAAGGCAGGCCACAAGGTGGTGTCCCCCCCATGGGGAGTCCGAATTGGACTAGGGGAGGGGACGTGGCCCCCCTTTCCTTCTCCCTCTCCCTCTCTTTTCCCTTTCCCCGTCTATTGGAAGGAAAGGGGGGCCGATGAGGACTAGGAGTCCTATTAAGGACTCCCCCCCATGGCGTGCGCCCTAGGGCCGGCCTCCTCCTCTCTCCTCCTTTATATACGGGGGCAGGGGGCACCTCAAGGCACACCAATTGTTTCTTAGCCGTGTGTGGTGCCCCCCTCCACCGTTTACTCCTTCGATCATATTGTCGTAGTGCTTAGGCGAAGCCCTGTGCAGATCACATCACCATCACCATCACCACACCGTCGTACTGATGGAACTCATCTACTCCTACGTACCTGATATGTCTCCAACGTATCTATAATTTTTGATTATTCCATGCTGTTTTATTATCAATCTTGGATGTTTTATAATCATTATATAGTCATTTTATATCATTTTTTGGTACTATCCTATTGACATAGTGCCAGGTGCCAATTGTTGTTTTCTGCATGTTTTTTACAACATAGGAAATCAATATCAGATGGAATCCAAATGACACGCCAATTTGCGATGATTTTTTATGGACCAGAAGGAAGAAGTTGGGCCCTGGTTGCACCTGGGGGGAGTCCCGAGGAGGGGACAACCAACCAGGGCGTGCCAGGAGGCCCATGCGCACCCTGGTGGGTTGTGCCCACCTCGGGTGCCCCCTAGACCGACTCTTTGCTCTATAAATACCCCAATATTCTAGAAACCCTAGGGAGTCGACGAAATATTCATCCAGCCGCCGCAGAGTCTAGAACCATGAGATCCAATCTAGACACCATCACGGAGGGGTTCACCACTTACATTGGTGCCTCTTCGATTATGCGTGAGTAGTTCTTTGTAGACCTTCGGGTCCA
This sequence comes from Triticum aestivum, assembly GCF_018294505.1. NCBI lineage: Eukaryota > Viridiplantae > Streptophyta > Magnoliopsida > Poales > Poaceae > Triticum > Triticum aestivum. The sequence continues at coordinate 243,710,126 of NC_057798.1, forward strand.
TAGTTAGTAGCTAGATGGCTTCCTCTCTCTCTCTCTCTCTCTCTCTCTCTCTTGATTATCAATACAATGGTCTCTTGGAGATCCATATGATGTAAGTCTTTTGGCGGTGTGTTTGTTGGGATCTAATGAACTTCGAGTTTATGATCAGTTATATCTTTTTATATCCATGAAAGTTATTTGAGTCCTTTGATCTCTTATATGCGTGACCTCTTATAGCCTCGTATTTCTTCTCCTATATTTGGGTTTTGTTTGGCCAACTTGATCTATTTATCTTGCAATGGGAAGAGGTGCCCGGTGGTGGGTTCGATCTTACGGTGCTTGATCCCAGTGACAGAAAGGGAACCGACACGTATGTATCGTTGGTACTAAGGATAAAAATATGGGATCCATATCTGCCGCAATAGATAAACAGATCTTGTCTACATCATTTCATCGTTCTTATTGCATTACTTCCATGAACATAATACACTAGATGCATGCTGGATAGCGGTTGATGTGTGGAGTAATGGTAGTAGATGCAGGCAGGAGTCGGTCTACTAATCTTGGATGTGATGCCTATGTAATGATCATTGCCTGGATATCGTCATAATTATTTGAAGTTCTATAAATTGCCCAACAGTAATTTGTTCACCCACCGTTTGCTATCTTTCTTGAGAGAAGCCACTAGTGAAACCTACGGCTCCCGGGTCTTCTTTCTCATATATTTGCCTTGCGATCTACTATTTCCTTGCATTTAGTTTCAGATCTATTAAGCCAAAAATACAAAAATACTTTGCTGCAATTTATTTGTTCCGCGATCTATTTATCCCATCTACAAATTTACCTCACGTCCTTTGCCTATCTTGAGGCGCTGTACCCCGAAAAGGATTGGCAACCCCTTTAACACGTTGGGTTGCGAGGTGCTGTTCTTTGTGAGTAGGGGCTGTTTACGTTGTGTAGCTTGGTTCTCCTACTGGTTCGATAACCTTGGTTTCATATCTGAGGGAAATACCTACCACTGCTGTGCTGCATCATCCCTTCCTATTTGGGGAAATACCGACGTAGCTTCAAGCGACATCAGTACCTCTACTGGAACAAGAGTTCGAGGGACATCATCGAGCTGAACATGTGCAGAACTCAGAGGTGCCGTATGTTCGGGGCTTGATCGGTTGAATCGAGAAGAAGTTCAACTACATCAACTACGTTAAGCTAACGCTTCCGCTTTCGGTCTACGAGGGTACGTGGACACACTCTCCCCCTCTCGTTTCTATGCATCTCCTAGATAGATCTTGCGTGAGCGTAGGATTTTTTTTGAAATTGCATGCTACGTTTCCCAACACATATCACCATCACCATCACCACATCGTCGTGCTGCCGGAACTCATCTACTACCTTGTCATCTTACACTCTTACTGGACCAAGAAGGCAGAGGACGTCACCGAGCTGAACATGTGCAGAACGCGGAGGTCCATGCGTTCAGTACTAGATCGGTTGGAGGACGAAGAAAGTTTAACTACATTAACCGCGTTGTGAAACGCTTCGGCTTACGGTCTACGAGGGTACGTAGACATACTCTCCCCCTCATTGCTATGCATCTCCATGGATAGATCATTGCGTGTGTGTAAAAAAAAATTGTTTTCCATGCAACGATTCCCAACAGTGGCATCATGAGCCAGGTTTATGCGTAGATGATATGCATGAGTAGAACCCAAAGATTTGTGGGCGGTGTTAGTCGTACTGCTCACCACCAATGTCTTATTTTGATTCGGAGGTATTGTAGGATGAAGAGGCCCGGACCAACCTTACATTTCCACGCACATGAGACCGGTTCCACCGACAGACATGCAACTAGTTTTGCATAAAGGTGGCTGACGGGTGTCTACTTCTCCTACTTTAGTTGAATCGAATTTGACTACGGTCGGTCCTTGAAGAAGGTTAAAACAACAAACTTGATGAAAAACCGTTGTGGTTTTATGTGTAGGTAAGAATGGTTCTTGCTAGAAGCATGTAGCAGCCACGTAAAACTTGCAACAACAAAGTAGAGGACGTCTAACTTGTTTTTGCAGGGTATGTTGTGATGTGATATGGTCAAGACATGATGTGATATATGTTATTGTATGAGATGATCATGTTTCGTAAGTTATCGGCAACCGGCAGGAGCCTTATGGTTGTCTCTTTATTGTATGAAATGCAAATGCCATGTAATTGCTTTACTTTATCACTATGCATTAGCGATAGTCGTAGAAGCAATAGTTGGCGAGACAACCACGACACAATGATGGAGATCAAGGTGTCGAGCCAATAACGATGGAGATCATGACGATGCTTTGGAGATGGAGATCAAAAGCACGAGATGATGATGGCCATATCATGTCACATATTTTGATTGCATGTGATGTTTATCTTTTATGCATCTTATTTTTCTTAGTACAGCAGTAGCATTATAAGATGATCCCTTCACTCAATTTCAAGGTAAAAGTGTTCTCCCTGAGTATGCAACATTGCTACAGTTCATCGTGTTGAGACACCACGTGATGATCAGGTGTGATAGACTCTACGTTCACATACAATGGGTGCAAGACAGTTTAGCACATGCGGAATACTTGGGTTAAACTTGACGAGCCTAGCATGTACAGACATGGCCTCAAAACACTAGAGACCGAAAGGTCAAATGTGAATCATATAGTAGATATGATCAACATAGAGATGTTCACCATTGATGACTACCCCATCTCACGTGATGATTGGACATGGGTTAGTTGATTTGGATCGCGTATCACACTTAAATGATTTAAGGGATGTCTATTTAAGTGGGAGTTCTTTAGTAATTTGATTAATTGAACTTAATTTACCATGAACTTAGTCTTAATAGTTTTGCATATCCATGTTGTAGATCAATAGCTCGTGATATAGCTCCCCTATATTTTTGATATGTTCCTAGAGAAAACTAAGTTGAAAGAAGATAGTAGCAATGATGCGGACTGGGTCAGTAATCTGAGGATTATCCTCATTGTTGCACAGAAGAATTATGTCCTTGATGCACCACTAGGTGTGAGACCTATTGCAGGAGCGGATGCAGACATTATGAACGTTTGGCAAGCTCGATATGATGACTACATAATAGTTTAGTGCACCATGCTTTACGGCTTAGAACCGAGACTTCAAAGACGTTTTGAATGCCATGGAACATATGAGATGCTCCAAGAGCTGAAATTGGTAGTTTAGGCCCATGCCCATGTTGAGAGGTATGAGACCTCTGACATGTACTTTGCCTACAAGATGGAGGAGAATAGCTCAGCCAGTGAGCATGTGCTCAGAATGTCTGGGTAGTACGATCGCTTGAATCAAGTGGGAGTTAATCTTCCAGATAAAATAGTGATTGATAGAGTTTTCTAGTCACTATCAGCAAGCTACTAGAACTTCGTGATGAACTATAATATGCAAGGGATGACTAAAATGATTCTCGAGCTCTTCGCAATATTGAAATCGACAAAGGTAGAAATCAACAAAGAGCATGAAGTGTTGATGGTTAACAAGACCACTAGTTTCAAGAAAAAGGGCAAGGGAAAGAAAGGGAACTTGAAGAAGAATGGCAAGCAAGTTGCTACTCCCGTGAAGAAGCCCAAAGCTGGACCCAAGCCTAAAACTGAGTGCTTTTACTGCAAAGGAAATGGTCACTAGAAGTGGAACTGCCCCAAATACTTGGCGGATAAGAAGGATGGCAAAGTGAACAAAGGTATATTTGATATACATGTTATTGATGTGTACCTTACTAGTATTCGTAGTAACCCCCAGGTATTTGCTACCAGTTCAGTTGCTAAGATTAGTAACTCAAAACAGGAGTTGCAGAATAAACAGAGATTAGTTAAGGGCGAGGTGACGATATGTGTTGGAAATGATTCCAAGGTTGATACGATCACCATCACACACTCCCTCTCCCTTCGGGATTAGTGTTGAACCTAAATAAATGCTATTTGGTATTTGCGTTGAGCATGAATATGATTTGATCATATTTATTGCAATACAGTTATTCATTTAAGTCAGAGAATAACTGTTGTTCTATTTACATGAATAAAACCTTCTATGGTCATACACCTAATGTGAATGGTTTACTGAATCTCGATCGTAGTGATAGACATATTCATAATAATTGGTGCCAAAAGATGCAAAGTTGACAATGATAATGCAACATACTTGTGGCACTGCCGTTTAGGTCATATTGGTGTAAAGCGCATGAAGAAACTCCATGCAGATGGGATTTTGGAATCACTTGATTGTGAATCATTTGATACTTGCGAACCATGCCTTATGGGCAAGATGACTAAAACTCTATTCTCCGGAACAATGGTGCGAGATAATGACTTATTGGAAATAATACATACCGATGTATGCGGTCCGATGAGTGTTGAAGCACGTGGCAGGTATTGTTATTTTCTGAACTTTACAGATGATTTGAGTAGGTATGGGTATATCTACTTGATGAAACACGAGTCTGAAACATTTGAAAAGTTGAAAGAATTTCAGAGTGAAGTGGAGAATCATTGTAACAAGAAAATAAAGTTTCTAAGATCTAATCATGGAGGCAAATATTTGAGTTACGAGTTTGGCCTTCATTTAAAACAATGTGGAATAGTGTCACAACTAACGCCACCTGGAACACCACATCTTAATGGTGTGTCTGAACGTCGTAACCGTACTTTATTAGATATGGTGCAATCTATGATGTCTATTAACGATTTACCACTATCATTTTGGGGTTATGCATTAGATATAATCGCATTCATGTTAAAAAGGGCACCATCTAAATCCATTGAGATGACACCGTATGAACTATGGTTTTGCAAGAAACATAAGCTGTCGTTTCTTACAGTTTGGGGTTGCGACACTTATGTCAAAAGGGTTTAGCCTGATAAGCTCGAACCCAAATCAGAGAAGTGCATCTTCATACGATACCCTAAGGAAACAATTGGGTACACCTTCTACCAGAGATCTAAAGGCAAGATCTTTGTTGCCAAGAATGGAACCTTTTTAGAGAAGGAGTTTCTCTTGAAAGAAGTGAGTGGGAGAAAAGTAGAACTTTATGAGGTAATAGTACCTTCTCTCTAATTGGAAAGTAGCACATCAGAGAAATCCGTTCCCATGATGTCTACAGCAACTAGAGAGGAAGCTAATAATGATGATCATGTAAACTTCAGATCAAGTTAATACTGGACCTCATAGGTCGAACAGAGTATATTCCGCACCAGAGTGGTACGGTAATCCTCTCCTAGAAGTCATGTTACTAGACCATGGCGAACCTACGAACTATGAAAAAGCTATGATGAGCCCCGATTCCGACAAATGGCTTGAGGCCATGAAATCTGAGATAGGATCCATGTATGAGAACAAAGTGTGGACTTTGGTGGACTTGCACGATGATCGGCAAGCCATTGAGAATAAATAGATTTTCAAGAAAAAGACTGACGCTGATGGTAATGTTACTGTATACAAAGCTTTACTTGTCACAAAAGTATTTTTGACAAGTTCAAGGGGTTGACTACAATGAGACTTTCTCACCCGTAGCGATGCTTAAGTACGTCCGAATCATGTTAGCAATTGCCGCATTTTATAATTATGAAATCTGGCAAATGGATGTCAAAAAAGGCATTCCTTAATGGATAACAAAGAAGAGTTGTATATGATGCAACCAGAAGTTTTTGTCGATCCTAAAGGTGCTAACAAAGTGTGCAAGCTCCAGCGATCCATCTATGGACTGGTGCAAGCATCTCGGAGTTGGAATATATGCTTTGATGAGGTGATCAAAGCATATGGTTTTATATAGACTTATGGTGAAGCCTGTATTACAAGAAAGTGAGTGGGAGCTCTGTAGCATTTCTGATATATATGTGGATGGCATATTGCTGATTGGATATTATATAGAATTTCTGGATAGCATAAAAGGATACTTGAATAAGATTTTTTTTCAATGAAAGACCTCGATGAAGCTGGTTACATATTAGGCATCAAGATCTATGGGGATAGATCGAGACGCTTAATAGGACTTTCACAAAGTACATACCTTGGCAAAGTTTTGAAGAAGTTCAAAATAGATCGGTCAAATAAAGAGTTCTTGCCTGTGTTGCAAGGTGTGAAGTTGAGTAAGACTCAAAACCCGACCACGGCAGGAGATAGAGAGAGAGAATGAAAGTCAATCCCTATGCCTCATCCATAGGTTCTATAAAGTATGCCATGTTGTGTACTAATGATATTGTGTACCTTGCCATGAGTTTGGCAAGGGGGTACAATAGTGATCTAGGAGTAGATAACTAGACATCGGTCAAAATTATCCTTAGTTACCAAAGAGGACTAAGGAAATATTTCTCGGTTATGGAGGTGATAAAGAGTTCATCATAAAGAGTTATGTAGATGCAAGCTTTGACACCGATTCAGATGACTCCGAGTCTCAATCTGGATATATATTGAAACTGGGAGCAATTAGCTACAGTAGCTCTATGCAGAGCATTGTAGGCATAGAAATTTGCAAGATATATATGGATCTGAATGTGACAAACTCGTTGACTAAACTTCTCTCACAAGCAAAACATGATCACACCTTAGTACTCTTTGGGTGTTAATCACATGGCGATGTGTGATGTCTACTACACAACCTTCTTCTTGTAGACGTTATTGGGCCTCCAAGTGCAGCGGTTTGTAGGACAGTAGCAAATTTCCCTCAAGTGGATGACCTAAGGTTTATCAATCCGCGAGAGGTGTAGGATGAAGATGGTCTCTCTCAAACAACCCTACAGCCAAATAACAAAGAGTCTCTTGTGTCCCCAACACACCCAATACAATGGTAAATTGTATAGGTGCACTAGTTCGGTGAAGAGATGGTGATACAAGTGCATTATGGATGGTAGATGTAGGTTTTTGTAATATAAAAATATAATAACAGCAAGGTAGCAAGCAATAAAAGTGAGTGTAAACAGTATTGCAATGGTAGGAAACAAGGCCTAGGGTTCACACTTTCACTAGTGCAAGTTCTCTTAACAATAATAACATAAATAGATCATATAACTATCCCTCAGCATGCAACAAAGAGTCACTCCAAAGTCACTAATAGCGGAGAACAAACAAAGAGAATATTGTAGGGTACGAAACCACCTCAAAGTTATTTTTTCCGATCAATCCATTGGGCCATTCCTATAAGTGTCACAAACAGCCCTAGAGTTCGAAGTAAAATAACACCTTCAGACACAAATCAAACAAAACCCTAATGTCACCTAGATACTCCAATGTCACCTCAAGTATCCGTGGTATAATTATACAATATGCGTCACACAATCTCAGATTCATCTATTCAACCAACACAAAGAACTTCAAAGAGTGCCCCAAAGTTTCTACCAGAGAGTCAGGACGAAAACGTGTGCCAACCCCTATGCATAAGTTCACAAGGTCACTGAACCCGCAAGTTGATCACCAAAACATACATCAAGTAGATCACGTGAATATCCATTTGTCCCTACAAATAAGCACGACAAGACATACATCAAGTGTTCTCAAATCCTTAAAGACTCAATCCGATAAGATAACTTCAAAGAGAAAACTCAATCCATTACAAGAAGATAGAGGGGGAGAAGCATCATAAGATCCAACTATAATAGCAAAGATCATGGTACATCAAGATCGTGCCAAATCAAGAACACGAGAGAGAGAGACAGAGAGAGAGAGAGAGATAAAACACATAGCTACTGGTACATACCCTCAGCCCCGAGGGTGAACTACTCCCTCCTCATCATGGAGAGCGTCGGGATGATGAAGATGGCCACCGGTGATGGATTCCCCCTCCGGCAGGGTGCCAGAACGGGCTCCCAAGAGGTTTTCGGTGGCTACATAGGCTTGCTGCGGCGGAATTCCCCCTCTAGGTTATGTTTCGGGGGTTCTGTATTTATAGGAATTTTTGGCGTCGACCTCACGTCAGCGGGGTCTCCGAGTCGTCAACAAGATAAGGGGGCGCGCCCAGGGGGTAGGGCGTGCCCTCCACCCTCGTGGACAGCTCGGGACTCTTCTGGCCCAACTCTTTCACTTCGGGGGCTTCTTTTGGTCGATAAAAAATCATCAAAAATTGGCACGTCAATTGGACTCTGTTTGGTATTCCTTTTCTATAAAACTCAACAACAATTAAAAAAACAGAAACTGGCACTGGGCTCTAGGTTAATAGGTTAGTCCCAAAAATCATACTCCCTCCATTCCTAAATATAGGGTGTATAGTTTTTGGCACGGATATTAAAGAACGTACATGGGGGGAAAATTTCACAAGTTTTGGGCGAGATTACACCTAACTAATTGCCATGAGAAAATAGAGGAGCTTGCCTAATATAAGAAAATATAATCAAATCCCTAAAAACATTATCTAGACGAGTGGTGCAATGCAATACACCTTATATTTCGGATTTTTTCTCAAAAATCTATACACCTTACATCAAGGAACGGAGGGAGTATTAAATAGCATATAAATGCATATAAAACATCTAAGATGGATAATATAATAGCATGGAACAATAAAAAATTATAGATACGTTGGAGACGTATCAATGTGAACTAGATTATTGACTCTAGTAAACTCTTTGGGTATTGATCACATGGCGATGTGAACATTGAGTGTTATTCACATGGCGATGTGAACTAGATTATTGACTCTAGTGCAAGTGGGAGACTTAAGGAAATATGCCCTAGAGGCAATAATAAAATTGTTATTTTATATTTCTTTATTCATGATAAAAGTTTATTATTCATGCTAGAATTGTATTGATCGGAAACTTAAATACATGTGTGAATACATAAACAAGTACCATGTCCCTAGTGAGCCTCTACTAGACTAGCAGCTCGTTGATCAAAGATGGTTAAGGTTTACTAACCATAGACATGTGTTGTCATATGATAACGGGATAACATCATTAGGAGAATGATGTGATGGACAAGACCCATCCGTTAGCTTAGCATAATGATCGTTCAATTTTATTGTTATTTCTTTCTTCATGTCAAATACATATTCCTTCCACTATGATATTATGCAACTCCCGGATACCGTAGGAATACCTTGTGTGCTATCAAACGTCACAACGTAAGTGGGTGATTATAAAGATGCTCTACAGGTATCTCCGAAGGTGTTTTTTGAGTTGGCATAGATCAAGATTAGGATTTGTCTCTCCGAGTATCGGAGAGGTATCTCTGGGCCCTCTCGGTAATACACATCATAAGGTTGCAAACAAACAACTAAGGAGTTAGTCATGAGATGATGTATTACAGAACGAGCAAAGAAACTTGCAGGTAACGATATTGAACTAGGTATGAAGATATCGACGATCGAATCTCGGGCAAGTAACACACCGATGGACAAAGGGAATTACGTATGTTGTCATAACGGTTCGACTGGTAAAGATCTTCGTAGAATATGTAGGAGACAACATGGGCATCCAGGTTCCGCTATTGGTTATTGACCAGAGAGGTGTCTCGGTCATGTCTACATAGTTCTCGAACCCGTAGGGTCCGCACGCTTAACGTTCGATGACGATATAGTATTTTATGAGTTATGTGATTTGGTGACCTAATGTTGTTCAGAGTCCTGGATGAGACCACGGACATTACGAGGAATCTTGAAATTGTCGAGAGGTAAAGATTGATATATAGGACGATGGTATTTGGACACCGGAAGTGTTTCGGGTGGTACCGGGTACTTATCGGGTCAACGGAAGGGGTTCCGGGCAGCCTCAGTAGGTTTTTGGGCCTTATGGGCCAAAAGGGGAAGAGCACTGATAATCCTCAAGTGCAGGGAATCATTGTTGCAATTCCCAAAGGTGGAGGTGATAAGTATGGAGTGTCGAACCCACAAGGAGCTAAAGGTAAGATCAATATTCTCTCAAGTCCCATCTGCCACTAATACGACTCTACGTACACCGAACGTTTGCTTCCAACTAGAAACGAGAAACAAAACTACGTTGTGGGTATGAAGAGGATAAATTTGCATGATATCGGAGAGCTAAAATATAAAAGTAGGTACGTTTATCATAAAGTTAGAATATATTAGTAAATATTATAAATAGTGAGTGTGGAATAATGATGGGTCGGTGTGCGGAATTGTCCTAGGCAATTGTTAACAAGACCAGTAATCTCTATTGCAATTTCATATGAGGGACAGGCATAAGCTACCATACTTTCTCTTCTTGGATCATATGCACATATGATTGGAACTCTAGCAAGCATCCTCAATTACTAAAGATCATTAAGGTAAAACCCAACCATAGCATTAACATATCAAGTCCCTTTTATCCCATACGCAACAACCCCCTTACTCGGGTTTATGCTTCTGTCACTCAAGCAACCCACTATAAGCGAATCATGAATGTATTGCAACACCCTACAGTGGGAATCCCTCACGCTTGCGCGACACAGAGGGCACAACAGGACATCACCAAAATAAAACATACAACTCATACCAATCTAGATCATCAATCAACCCAAAGACAAAGGATATCTACTCAAAACATCATAGGATGGCAACACACCATTGGATCATAATATGTGGCATAAAGCACCATGTTCAAGTAGGGATTACAGTGGGGTGCGGGAGAGTGGACCGCGTAGAAGATATGAGGATGGTGATGATGATGGTGATGTTGATGAAGACAATCACCATGGCGATGATTCCCCTCCCGATGGCACTCTGGCGCCACCGAGAGAGGGGAGGAGAGGTTCTCCCCCTTGTGCTTCCTCCTTGATGGCCTCCCCCCTGGATGGGGAGAGGTTCTCCCTCTGGTCCTTGGCCTAGCTTCATGGCGATGATGGCCCCTCCGAGATCCTCCTCCATGGCCTCTGGTGATGATGGCCCCTCCGAGATCCTCCTCCATGGCCTCCGGTGATGATGGCCCCCTCCGGCAGGGTGCCAGAGAGGTCCTAGATTGATTTCTCATGGCTACAGAGGCTTGCGGCGGTGGAACTTTCGATGTCTCTTCTGTTTTGGGGTTTTCTTGATTTATAGGAGGAGTTGGCGTTGATTTCACGTCAAGGGGGCCCACGGGGAGTCCACGAGGTAGGGGGCGTGCCCTACGGGGGTGGGGGCGCCCTCCACCCTCGTGGTGCCCTCGGGACTCCCCTCCGGTAGATTTTCGTTCCAGTATTTTTTGTATTTTCCAAAAAAAATCTCCTTTGATTTTTAGCGCATTCCAAGAACTTTTATTTCTGTGCAAAAACAACACCACGGTAGTTTTGCTGAAAACAGCGTCAGTTCGGGTTAGTTCTAATCAAATCATACCAAAATCATATACAACTATTGTAAACATGGCATGAATACTTTATAAATTATAGATACATTGGAGACGTATCAGCATCCCCAAGCTTAATTCCTGCTCGTCCTCGAGTAGGTAAACGATAAAAGAAATTTTATGAAGTGTGAATGCTAGCAAGTGCTTAAGTTTGATCAATGATAGTTTCCATCACTTTTTATTGCATCATTATATATCATAACAATAGCTCAACTCATAAAAACTTCTCATGATCAAGTAACAAGCTATTCACATGTTAAAGTATAGATCATAAACTTTCTTGAAAACTAACAAACCATGCTCTTAGTCATCAAACAATTGCAATTCATCTTATTTTCGGGAAGGGTCTATGTAAGAGCTTTGATTCAGCAAACTCCACATACTCAACTATCATTTGATCTTTCACAATTGCTAACACTCATGTGATATTTATGGGTTGAAAGTTTCAATCGGACATAGAGAAAGATAGGGGCTTATAGTTTCGCCTCCCAACCTTTTACCTCAAGGGTAATATCAACAATAATAATTTATGAAAACCGACATCCAAGTGGATATATATGTCCTGATCACTCCAACACAAAGTTTTTGCCAAAGGAAAAAGTGCAAAAAGGAAAGATAAAAGTAAAAGATAGGCCCTTCGCAGAGGGAAGCAGAGGTTGTCATGCGCTTTTATGGTTGGATGCACAAAATCTTAATGCAAAAGAACGTCACTTTGTATTGCCAATTGTGATAAAGACCTTTATTATCCAGCCTGTCGCTTTTATTTCTTCCCTATCACAAGTTCGTATAAAGCTTATTTTCTTAGCACCAATAGATCATACATATTTAGAGAGCAATTTTTATTGCATGCACCAATGACAACTTACTTGAAGGATCTTACTCAATCTATAGGTAGGTATGGTGGACTCTCATGGCAAAATTGGTTTAAGGGATGTTTGGAAGCACAAGTAGTATTTCTACTTGCTGCAAAGAATTTGGCTAGCATGAGAGGGAAATGCAAGCTCAACATGTTGGATGATCCAAGACAATATAACGTCTATTCAGATATAGGAAAACATAACCCATTAAGTTGTCTTCCTTGTCCAACATCAACTTTTTGACATGTTATATTTTAATGAGTGACAATTACCAAAGATGTCCAAGATAGTATATTTGTACGTGAAATCTCTCTTCCTTCAATATTCTTTCATGAATTGTTCAAGTGACCAGTTCTGCGTTTGCTAACTTTCAATAAGTTTACTACCTATACTTATTATGTGTGAATTCATTACTCCCCATGTTATAAGCATACGAAACATTATATATATATATATAAACATATTTATGATATTCAATTCATTCAACCATTTACTCATAGGATAAACGTGAAGCACGTGAGTAAATGACAAACTACTCCAAAAAGATATAAGTGAAGAACACTGAGTAGTCAAATAATTAACTAGCCATGGGAGGATTCTTTTTCATTCAAGATTTCAGATCGAATGATTTTATTCAAACAACAAGTAAAATTGAAAATATGCTCCAAGCAAAACACATATCATGTGACGAATAAAAATATAGCTCCGAGTAAGGTATACCGATAGTTTTGAAGACGAAAGAGGGGATGCCTTCCGGGGCATCCCCAAGCTTAGGCTCTTGAGTCTTCCTTGAATATTACCATGGGGTGCCTTGGGCATCCCCAAGGTTAGGGTCTTTCCACTCCTTATTCTCCTCATATGGATATCTCACCCAAAGCTTGAAAACTTCAATCACACAAAACTTAACTAAACTTCATGAGATGGGTTAGTATGATCAAGAGTAAACCATTCACTTGGTACTGTCAAAGACAAGATTCATAACTGTTCTCAAACAATTCCTACTGTACCATATCATTTCTACAAATTATATTGAGAAATATAAGCCATAGAAACTAGAAACCATACTTCGGCCACTTAAAAAATTATGAAATAAATTGGTGGACGTGAGGAATTTGTCTATTAATATTCTGAAAAAAGAATCAACTCAAAAGCACTCTTCTGTAAAAAAATGAAAGTTAATCTCGTGAGTGCAAAGTTTTTGTTTTTCACAGCAAGATCACATTAACTTTCACCCAAGTCTTCCCAAAGGTCTTACTTGGCACTTTATTGAAGCTATAAAACATGATTACTATAGTAGAGTAATCATGTGAACACACAAAAACAGTAAGGGTAAATATTGGGTTGTCTCCCAACAAGCGCTTTTCTTTAATGCCTTTTAGCTAGGCATTATGATTTCAATGTTGCTCACATAAAAGATAAGAATTGAAACATAAAGAGGGCATCATGAAGAATATGAATAGCACATTTAAATCTAACCCACTTCCTATGCCAAGGGATTTTGTGAGCACACAATTTACAGGAACAAGAATCAACTAGCATTGGAAGGCAAAACAAGTATAACTTCAAAACTTCAGGAACATAGAGAGGAAACTTGATATTATTGTAACTCCTACAAGCATATATTCCGCCCTCATAAGAATTTTCAGTAGCATCAGGAATGAATTCAACAATATAACCATCACAGAAAGCATTTTTTTCATGATCTGCAAGCATAGAAATTTTACTACTCTCCACATAAGCAAAAATCTTCTTATTCGAAATAGTGTGAGCAAACTCTGCAAAATAACTATCATGTGAGGCATACTCCAATTTAAAATTAAAATCATGATGACAAGTTTCATGGTTAATATTATTCTTTATAGCATACATGTCATCACAATAACAATCATAGATAGCAACTTTTGTTCTCATAATCAATTGGAACCTCTTCCAAAATAGTGGAATCATTACTAACTAAACTCAAGACCTCCCCAAATCCACTTTCATAAATATCACACTAAGATTCAACACCCTCCAAAATAGTGGGATCACTAGTTCCTAAAGTTGACACTCAAACAAACTTCATCGATGATAGTATTATTCATACTCCAAAATAAATAAGTGAAGTTCATGGAGCATTCTACAATTAATATAGACTAACCAATATCCAAGATCAAAATATATAAGTGAAGCACATGAAGCATTCTATAAACCATACTTAAAAGATTTAAGTGAAGCACAACGAGCATTCTATAAGATCATACTCAAAAGATATAAGTGAAGCACATGACGCATTCTATAAATCAATGAAGGGCTATCTCATACTAGCATGGTTCCTAAAGAAAAAGAAAAACACAAAGGACACAAATCATGTGAACAAAAGAAAAACCCGAGGTATACCGATAATTGTTGAAGAAGAAAGATGGGATGCCAACCGGGGCATCCCCAAGCATAGATGCTTGAGTATCCTTGAAATATTTACTTGGGTGCCTTGGTCATCCCCAAGCTTGAACTCTTGCCTCTCTTTATTCTTCTCACATCGGTAACTCCTCGTTCTTCGAACACTTCATCCACACAAAACTTAACAACAATTTGTGAGATCCGTTAGTATAATAAAGCAAATCACTACCTTTAGGTACTGTTGTACACTCATTCCAATTTCATATTATCACTTGTAACATCCCAATTTTCAATTTGGATGTTATACATAGATCATCATATGCATATCATATTTATTTTGCATTTTGGTCATGATCCTGGAAATCTTAAGCAACTCAAGGGTCCAAGGAGAGATTTGGAGGTTTCACAAATTTTCATATTTGAATTTATTTTCAAATTTGAAAAGAGGATCAATTTGATTTTATTATTTTTCTCTCCAATTATTTCCAATAATAAAAATAAATGAGAGAGGATAATATGACTTCTTCAACCTAAGAGAAATATTGGAGGAGAAATTTTAAAATCAAATTATTATATTTATCTGGATTTTATTTGCTATTTTATTCGAATTAGAGAAAAACTTGCATTCTTGAAAATTGCATCTTAGTCCAGAAAAATGTTCACCTTGTCCTAAATATTAGGTTTGGACGGTGAAAATTGTTTCTGGAATTTTTAGATTTTTTTATATTTATTTAGGATTTTTCTTTCGCGGTGAAATTATTAAAAAAACTTCCCGTTCTGACTGGGCCGAAACCCAGCCAGCCAATCGCGGGGGCCACCGCCTCCTCCCGCTCGGAGACCGGCTCCGACACGTCGCCGGAGTTGCGAAGGACTTCGGGTCGCCGCCACCGCCTCGGGGCCCTTTTAAAGGGTTGGCACCCCCCCCCCTCTCCTCTCGTCGTCAGCCCTGCCGCCGCAGCCCTCCGCCTGCGCCGCCGCATCGCCGCTGCCGCTGCTACACCGCCGCTGCCGCTCGCTGTCGCCACACCTCGCCTCGCCGCCGCCCCGCACCGCCGCCGGAGCCGCCGGATGTCACCACCGCCGCCGCCGTCGGTTTTCTTCGACTAAACAGTATAAAAACATTCGGTTTTTTCCCGGTTTAATCTTTTTGATCGGTTTACGTTAGACGGTTTTTTAATTTTAGTTTTCCTTTATTTAGTAAACGGTCGCTGGTTTGTTCATTTTAACGAACGGTTTTCATTCGTTTCATTCTGTTAACGAACATTCGCACGGTAGATTTTTCTTTTTAGTTTTATTTTCGGCCAGGGACCTATCCGCAAATAGTTTTATCGCGATTTAGCCCCTGACCTTAAAACTAGCTTAACAGTTTGCTCGTTGTCCAAATTAGATGAAACCAGCGCCTAAATCTTCGTAATGATCTGTTCTTCCCAGTTAACCAACTTGAATATGATTTTGAGACCGTAACTTTGAGTTTAGTTCAGATTAGTAAATGATCTTGTTTCATTCGTATCTCGAGTTTCGTTTCTCTGTTTGAGTTGTTTCTTTTTGCAAATCATAGCTAATCACATGTACCTTCTGCTAGGATCTAATCCACATGATAATAATGCTGTTAGGTTTTACTTTCTGCTTAGTTTAGTCGTTTGCTTGTTTCGTGGTTGATTTGGATCTTTTCTTGTTTCCTCGTTGTTTCGTTTGAGTGATTGCTTATGTATGCTAATGTTTGTCTACGCTAGATTACCCAGAGTGTGAAGCTTGTTACTACGAATCCCTAGAGTTTGCAGATCGTCAGCAAGGCAAGTTACACTTTGATCATACTTTTCTACACCCGGTTTTTACTATGCATTAGTATTGCCCCTCAAATATTTGCATTAGTAGGATTGGGAACATGTGGTTTGGTTGTAGTACTTGAGGTAGGAACCTAATACCTTTTGACCACCCCAGGAATATACGTTATGCTTTATTATTGCTTAGCCATGCTCGTAGACGGGGATTGGATTGTGATTCACATGGAAGTTATGAGAGTTATTAATCTGGGATAACATTAAGGTGGCAACTTTAATACACATCTGGGTGGATTGGTTGGGGCACCTGGGAAACCCAGTGTTGTCCATTAAGGAAAATCCCGGGGTATCTGTGTGATTTTTCCTCGGTTCTCCACCCAGGCTCAAAGGGATCATATGATATTTCATGACTAGAAACTTCCGTGTGCAGCCACAAGCCATTATGGGCTCTGGCATAGTTGAGTAAGTTGTATGAGCTCTTGAAGAGGTGGACGAGCAGATGTGGAGGGCAAGTAGGTGTACCGGTCTGCCTGGAGTAGAGAGTTAATGCTTCAGAAAGACTATGTCTCGATCATCCGGTCATGGATGCGTTTGAGTCTTGTGGGGAAAAGTGCACAACCTCTGCAGAGTGTATAAACTAATCATGGTTAGCTGTGTCCCCGGTTATGGACATCTTGAGTATCTGGAATTGGATATTTTTGTTGATCTCATCACTCATTAATTAATTGAATTGGGTTTAATGATGATACTTGTTTAATTGGGATTTGAGTTGGGGGAACCTTCTCAAATGTTGGAACGACTTGGGAGTAGTTAAATAAATTTATTCCTTTGTTGTAGGGAAAAACTAGCTTTATGCAAAATCATAAACTTAGAGCCTCCACCAGCCAAATATTGCATGTAGATATTGTTCTTGCATTCATTGCTTTATAGTGTAACTCTGTCAGCATATTCAGTGTGCTGACCTACACGGCTGCAACGTCTCATGTTGCAGACTACTCAGACGACATATAAGGTGCAATAGGTCGTTGTCTTGCACTCAGCTATGCCATTGGAGTTGATGGACTCATTTACCTTTGAAGCTTCCGCAGTTATTTAGTTTAGATGGCCTTCAGCCATGATATTTTGTGTAATCATACTCTTTATGAGGACTGGATGTAATAAATGTGTGATTGAACTCTGTTATAATTCCTCGAGTATTGTCTGTGTCAGCATTACTGATCCAGGGATGACACTGAAACAAAGAGACTTTGGTCCATGGGATCGTGGTCGATACAAGATGGTATCAAAGCACACACTGACTGTAGGATGCGACCACTAGAATAAGCCACATGATTTCTCTTCCTTGCTCATTTCTAATTCTCCTCTATTTCTACTCTATAGATGGTGGACCCCAGGAACAAGTTCACTCAGCCAGACGATGACACCCCTTTCGAGCGACACTTGAAGGAAGTCACTAAGTACCTGAACATCGGACTACCAAGCTTCACGGGGACTTTCTCTGCAACTATACCGAAAAAGGAGCACTGGAAGATCAAAGCCTGGGTACCTGGGAGGACGTCAACAGAGCCTATTAATTTCTACCTGGATGTGCCAAGCTGGAGTTTAGGAAAGAGCATGGCAGCCCATATCACCTTTGGACGCATATGTGATGTGTACCACAAGGAGCTGGAAAACACTATCTACCAAATATGTGTCCGCTGAGATGAAGAATGGGAGATGATTCGTACCGGGAGGGATGGATCAGTTGCAGCCTACATTCAGGAGATGGGTGATCATATCCGTCGCCAAGAGAATCAACTATGTTTCAACATGAAGAAGATCAAGAAGCTGATGAAGAAAACCAATGAGCTAGAAGAGGAACTCAAGTTTACACGCGATGGATATGAGGAAGAAATCGACGTACTACTGGAGAAGCATGAAGATCCAAAGAGGAAGCTAGGACTACCAGTGGAGAATCACAAGCGAGAACCAGCTAAGGAGATCCATTCAGAGGACTACATCATCTTGGACGACACCGACACGGACAGTGATGCAAATGATGGCAGTGATGACGACTACGTTGACGAAGCTGGAGCAGATATCATGGAGTCTTCCTCTGATCAAAATTTCTAGACGACCACCATGTTACTAGTAGTATTCCTCCAAGTAGTTAGTATTGATCGAGTTGTAATCGTAGTTTAGATCGTTTGTGTGAATCCTGTCTGATCTTGAATGAAGTGAATTGATTGTGTTTGTCTCATGAGCATCTGGGTAGTGAATCTCTCTTAGACCTATTTCTATTCTGCTTTCTCATCCCTTCTAAGCCATCAGATGCCTCCGAGACATGACAATGGGTTTGTGTTCCCACCGAAGCTCAGTCAGTTGATCCAACAACAGAATGCCTTGATGCAGATGCTAGTTGAGAACCAGAACCAAGGCAACAACAACAACAACAATCCACCGCCACCACCCCCTATTGACAACCTAGCCCGTTTTCTGAGTTGAATCCGCCGGTGTTCTCTAGTAGCACCGAGCCGATTGTTGCAGATGATAGGATCCACAAGATTGGAAGGGAGCTGACTACTGCAGAATGCACAAATGCGGAGAGAGTGCGTTTTTCTGCACATCAGCTTGATGGACCCGTAGCATCTTGGTGGAAGAATTTCACCGCCACTTACCCCATTGATACAGTTACATGGGATCAGTTTCAGCAGGCTTTCCGCACCGCCCATGTTTCAGCAGGAGCTATGAGCATGAAGAAGCGTGACTTTAGCAACTTGCGCCAAGGAGGTCGTACAGTGGGACAGTATGTGGATGTGTTTAGCAAGTTAGCACACTATGCCCCAGATGACATGGCCACAGATGCTGCCAAGCAGGAGAAGTTTCTTGAGGGACTCAATGATGAGCTGAGCATGCAGTTGATGGTGACAACATTCAACAACTACCAGGAGTTGGTAGATAGGGCCCTCATGATAGAAGGCAAGTAGCAACAGATTGACAATCGCAAGAGGAAGTATGGACAGGGGAGGAATGCCTCTGGATCTTAGCAGAAGCCCCGCTATACCCCGTACTCGGGAGGACATACTCACAACCATGGAGGTCATAACCATGGAGGACATAAACACAATGGAGCAAGTTCGCACAATCATAGTGGCCCCAGGAATGGCAATGGGAGTGGAGGAAGCAGCAGTCAGAACCGTTCCAACCCTTCAACACCAGCCAAGAGGGATCTAAGACACATTACTTGTTTCAAGTGCAAGAAGAACGGACATTATGCCAATAATTGTCCTGAAGCCAATAATGGAAATTGTAATGGAGGTTCTGCCAAGATGCCCAACCCCTTTACCAAAGGTCAGGTGAACCACGTCAGTGTGGAGGGGATTGAGGATCAACCTGACACAGTTGTCGGTAAGTTTTTGATTAATGCATTTACAGCACTTGTTCTTTTCGATACTGGTGCATCGCATTCATTCATATCAAGGGGATTTGTGGATAATTATAAGTTGCCAATGGTAGACCTTAAGTCACCTATGTTAGTAAGTTCCCCATGAGCGGAGTATATGGCTAGTAGGGGATGCTATCAGTTGCCATTAACCATAGGTAGACATGTTTTCTCCACCGACCAGACTGTTCTGGAGTCACAAGGATTGGATGTGATACTAGGCATGGATTGGCTATCAAATTTGAGGGAAACATTGATTGCGCTAGTAAATCAATTCTTCTCACCACCACGGAAGGAAAAATGATCAAGTATGTATCCAGGCATGCGCCAAGGAGGACTCAAGTGAATTCCTTATCAGGAGTTATACAGGAGGAAGTACTAGTGGTGAAGGATTATCCAGACATATTTCCGGAGGAGTTACCATGCATGACACCGGATCGAGACACTGAGTTTTTGATTGAGCTATTGCCAGGCACCGAACCAATATCAAAGAGACCGTACCAGATGCCCGAAAAGGATTTGGAGGAAATTAAGAAGCAGATTAAGGAGTTACTAGAGAAAGGTTACATTCGACCAAGTTCATCACCTTGGGGAGCCCAAGTGCTTCTAGTGGAGAAGAAGGATGGATCTTTAAGGATGGTTGTTGATTATGGTGCGCTGAATCAGGTGATGATCAAGAACAAATACCCTCTGTCGATGATCAATGATTTGTTTGACCAACTACAGGGAGCTAAAGTTTTCTCCAAGATCGATCTTCGATCAGATTATCACCAATTGAAGATCATAGAGCAAGATATACCTAAGACAGCTTTTACCATGAGGTATGGGCTATATGAGTATACAATTATGTCATTTGGTTTGACTAACGCCCCTGCATATTTCATGAGTATGATGAACAAGGTGTTCATGGAGTTTTTGGATAAATTCGTCGTGGTGTTCATTGATGACATATTGGTCTACTCAAAGAAAGAAGAAGAGCATAAGGAGCATTTGCATTTGGTTCTTGAGAAGCTCACAGAACATCAGTTGTATGGCAAGGTCAGAAAATGTGAGTTTTTGTTAAAGGAAGTTGGATTTCTCGGACATGTTATATCCGGAGAAGGAATAGCAGTAGACCCTACCAAGGTTGCTTCCATCACTAAATGGTTGGCACCCACCTCACTAGGAGAGATCAGAACTTTTCTTGGACTCGCAGGTTATTACCGGAGATTTATTGAGAATTTCTCCAAGATTGCAAAGCCCATGATGGAGTTATTGAAGAAGGAAACCAAGTTTAAATGGACTGAGGACTGTGAGGCCAGTTTTTAGGAGTTGAAGAAATGTTTGGTTACAGCGCCAGTGCTGATTCTCCCAGACCAACGCAAGGATTTCCAAGTGTATTGTGACGCGTCCCGTCGAGGACTTGGAGGTGTGCTTATGTAGGAATGTAGAGTTGTATCATATGCCTCACAATAGCTTCGACCTCATGAGTTGAATTATGCTACGTGAGTTAGCAGCCGTAGTGCATGCACTCAAGACATGGAGGCACTTTCTCATCGAAAACCGTTGTGATGTATACATGGATCATAATAGTTTGAAGTACATCTTCACACAGAAGGAGTTAAATCTCAGGCAAAGGAGATGCTTGGAGCTCATAAATGATATGATATGAGATTGCATTATCATCCTGGAAAGGCCAATGTCATAGCAGACGCGTTGAGCCGAAAGAGTTATGTTAACACGCTCATGACCGGAGGATTACCTAAGGAGTTAGCAGATGACCTTCAAGAGCTACGCTTGGAAATAGTTCCAAGAGGTTATGTTGCCGCATTGGAAATTCAGTCCACTTCGTTGGGTAAGATCATAGAAGCCCAGAAGACGGACAAGGAGATCGCTGAGATAAAGGAAAGGATGAGTAAAGGAAAGGCTAAAGGATTTTGTGAGGATGAGCATGACACCTTATGGTTCGAGGATCATATATATGTGCCCAATGACCCTGAGATCAAGAAGTTGATTCTTCAGGAGGCTCATGATTCCCCTTACTTGATTCACCCAGGCAACACCAAGATGTATCTGGATTTGAAGGAAAGTTTCTGGTGGACAGGAATGAAGAAGGATATTGCCGAGTATGTAGCAGTATGCAATGTATGTCAGAGAGTCAAGGCAGAGCATCAGAAGCCAGCATGATTGCTAAAGCCATTACCGATACCCAAATGGAAGTGGGAAAAACTTGGCATGGATTTTATCACTGGATTACCCAGGACTCGTTCAGGCTATGAATCTATCTGGGTTCCAGTTGATCGCTTGATGAAAGTACCGCATTTCATCCCGGTGAAGACAACTTATATGAGTGCTAAGTTGGCGAAGATATACATGTCCAGGATCGTATGTCTGCATGGAGTTCCAAGGACCATCGTATCAGATAGAGGAACGCAGTTTACTTCAAAGTTTTGGAATCAGTTGCATGAAAGTTTGGGTACCAGGATAGAGTTCATTACAGCCTTCCACAGACAGATGGACATACCACAAGAGTCAATCAGATTCTGGAGGACATACTGAGATCTTGTGCGCTAGATTATGGATCTAGTTGGGATGACAATTTTCCCTATGCAGAGTTCTCTTATAACAACAGTTATCAAGCCAGTTTGAAGTTGTCCCCTTTCAAAGCTTTGTACAGAAGGAGGTGCAGGACACCGTTATCATGGGGTGAAGTTGGAGATCGACAGTTGTTCGGACCAGACTTAATTAGAGACTCTGAAGAGAAGGTTAAGTTGATTCGAGACAGACTCAAGGTAGCCCAGTCAAGGCAGAAGATTTATGCGGATACAAAGCGCAAGGAGATAGTCTATGAAGTCGGAGACAGAGCATATCTTCGTGTGTCCCCACTTCGAGGAGTTAAACGTTTTGGAGTCAAGTGAAAGCTAGCACCATGTTTTGTGGGACCATACAGAGCTTTGGAATGCATGGGAGAAGTTGCGTACAAGTTGGAATTGCCCGAAGGATTGTCAGGAGTTCATGATGTGTTTCACATTTCTGAGCTGAAGAAGTGCCACACAGAGATGGTCGATATTCCTCTGAGAGATACAGTGCCAATGGAAGCAATTCAGTTGGATAGTGATCTGCCCTATGAAGAGAAGCCAGTCAAGAATCTCGAGTTTTCTAGACGAGTTACTCGCAGCAAGGTTATCAAGTTTTGCAAAGTTCAGTGGAGCCACCATGCCGAAGAGGAAGTCACCTGAGAGCGAGAAGAAGACCTTCGCAAGGACCAACCAAACCTTTTTGCTCACCAACCCGAATCTCGAGGACGAGATTCATCTTAAGGGGGGTAGCTTTGTAACATTCCGATTTTCAGTTTGGATGTTATACGTAGATCATCATATGCATACCATATTTATTTTGCATTTTGGTGGTCATCCTAGAAATCTTAAGAAACTCAAGGACCCAAGGAGAGAGTTGGAGGTTTCACAAATTTTCATATTTGAATTTATTTTCAAATTTTGAGAGGATCAATTTGATTTTATTGTTTTTCTCTCCAATTATTTCCAATAATAAAAATAAATGAGAGAGGATAATATGACTTCTTCAACCTAAAAGAACTATTGGAGGAGAAATTTTAAAATCAAATTATTTTTTTTATCTGGATTTTATTTGCTATTTTATTCAAATTAGAGAAAAACTTGCATTTTTGAAAATTGCATCTTAGTCCAGAAAAATGTTCATCTTGTCCTAAATATTAGGTTTGGACGGTGAAAATTGTTTCTGGAATTTTTAGATTTTTTTAATATTAATTTAGGATTTTTCTTTCACGGCGAAATTATTTTAAAAAAAACTTGCCGGACAGACTAGGCCGAAACCCAGCCGGCCCATTGCGCGCGCCACCGCCTCCTCCCGCTCGAAGATCGGCTCTGACACATCGTCGGAGTCCCGAAGGACTTCGGGTCGCCGCCACCGCCTTGGGGCCCTTTAAAAGGGTCGGCGCCCCCCTCTCCTCTCGTCGCTAGCCGCGCCGCCACAGCCCTTCGCCCGCGCCGCCGCTGCCACTGTAGCATTGTTGCCGTCGCTCGCCGTCGCCTCGCCTCGCCTCGCCGCCGCACCGCCGCCCCGCGCCGATGCCGGAGCCGCCGGATTTCACCGCCGCCGCTGCTGTCGGTTTTCTTCGGCTAAACGGTATAAAATCGTTCGGTTTTTTTCTGGGTTTAGTTTTTTTGATCGGTTTAGCTTAGATTAGTTTTTAATTTTAGTTTTCGTTTATTTAGTAAACTTTCGCTGGTTTATTCGTTTTAATGAACGATTTTTTTTCGTTTTGTTCTGTTAACAAACGTTCGCACGATAGATTTTTCTTTTTAGTTTTATTTTCGGCCAGGGACCTATCCGCGAATAGTTTTATCATGATTTAGCCCCTAATTTAAAACTAGCGTAACTTTTTGCTCATTTGTCCAAATTAGATGAAACTAGCGCCTAAATCTTCGTGAGGACCTGTTCTTCCTAGTTAACCAACTTGAACATGATTTTGACACCGTACAATTTGAGTTTAGTTCAGATTAGTAAGCGATCTTGTTTCGTTCGTATCTCGAGTTTCATTTCTCAGTTTGAGTTGTTTCTTTTTGCAAATCGTAGCTAATCACATGTACCTACTGCTAAGATCTAATCCACATGATAATAATGCTGTTAGGTTTTACTTTCTGTTTAGTTTAGTTGTTTACTTGTTTCGTGTTTGATTTGGATCTTTTCTTGTTTTCACGTTGTTTCGTTTCAGTGATTGCTTATGTATGCTACTGTTTGTCTATGCTAGATTACCCGGAGTGCGAAGCTTGTTACTATGAATCCCTAGAGTTTGTAGATCGTCAGCAAGGCAAGTTACACTTTTATCATTCCTTTCTACACCCAGTTTTTACTATGCATTAGTATTGCCCCTCAAATATTTGCATGAGTAGGATTTGGAACATGTGGTTTGGTTGTAGTACTTGAGGTAGGAACTTAATACCTTTTGATCACCCCGAGAATATACGTTATGCTTTATTATTGCTTAGCCATGCTCGTAGACGGGGATTGGATCGTGATTCACATGGAATTTATGAGAGTTATTAGTCTAGGATAACATTAAGGTGGCAACTTTAATACACATCTGGGTGGATTGGTTGGGGCACCAGGGGAACCCAGTGTTGTCCATTAAGGGAAATCCCAGGGTATAGGTGTGGTTTTTCCTCGGTTCGCCACCCAAGCTCAAAGTATCATACGATATTTCATGACTAGAAACTTCCGTGTGCAGCCACACGCCATTATGGGCTCTGGCATAGTTGAGTAAGTTGTATGAGCTCTCAAAGAGGTGGACTAGCAGATTTAGAGGGAAAGTAGGTGTATCGGTCTGCCCAGAGTAGAGAGTTAATGCTTCAGAAAGACTATGTCTCGATCATCCGATCATGGATGCGGTCGAGTCTTGCGGGGAAAAGTGCACAATCTCTGCAGAGTGTATAAACTAATCATGGTTAGCCGTGTCCCCGGTTATGGACATCTTGAGTATCTGGAATTGGATATTATTGTTGATCTCATCACTCTTTAATTAATTGAATTGGGTTTAATGATGATACTTGTTTAATTGGGATTTGAGTTGGGGGAACCTTCTCAAATGTTAGAACAACTTGGGAGTAGTTAAATGAATTTATTCCTTTGTTGTAGGGAAAAACTAGCTTTATACAAAATCATAAACTTAGAGCCTCCACCACCCAAATATTGCAAGTAGATATAGTTCTTAAATTCATTGCTCTACAGTGTAACTCTGCCAGCATATTCATGTCGGGGAACGTAGTAATTTCAAAAAAATTCCTATGCACACGCAAGATCATGGTGATGCATAGCAACGAGGGGATACTGTCGTCCACGTACCCTCGTAGACCGTAAACGGAAGCGTTATGATAATACCATTGATGTAGTCGTACATCTTCACGATCGACCGATCCTAGTACCAACGTACAACACCTCCGTGATCTGCACACGTTCAGCTCGATGACGTCCCACGAACTCACGATCCAGTAGAGCTTCGAGGGAGAGTTCCATCAGCACGACAGCATGATGACGATGTTGATGAAGCTACCGACGCAGGGCTTTGCCTAAGCACCGCAACAATATGACCGAGGTGGATTATGGTGGAGGGGGCACCGCACACAGCTAAAGATCAATGATCAACTTATGTGTCTTGGGGTGCCCCCTGCCCCCATATATAAAGGAGTAAGGGGAAAGGCGGCCAGCCTAGGAGGAGGGCGCGCCAAGGGGGGAGTCCTACTCCCACCGGGAGTAGGACTCCCCTTTCCTAGTAGGAGTAGGAGAAGGGGGAAGGGAAGAAGAGGAGGAGAAGGAAGGAGGGGGCGCCGCCCCTCCCCCCTAGTCCAATTCGGACTAGGCTTGGGGGCGCGCGGCCCAGCCCTAGCCAGTCCCTCTGTCTTCCCCCAAAAGCCCATCAAGGCCCATATACTCCCCGGGGGGTTCCGGTAACCTCCCAGTACTCCGGTATTTATCCGGTGACCCCCGGAACCCTTCCGGTGCCCGAATATAACCTTCCAATATATCAATCTTTATGCCTCGACCATTTCTAGACTCCTCGTCATGTCCGTGATCTCACCCAGGACTCCAAACTACCTTCGGTAAATCAAAACACATGAACTCATATTACCGATCGTCACCGAACATTAAGCGTGCGGACCCTATGGGTTCAAGAACTATGTAGACATGACCAAGAACCGATAGCGGAACCTGGATGATCATATTGGCTCCTACATATTCTACGAAGATCTTTATTAGTCAAACCGCATAACAACATACGTTGTTCCCTTTGTCATCGGTATGTTACTTTCCCGAGAGTCGATCGTCGGTATCTCAATACCTAGTTCAATCTCGTTACCGGCAAGTCTCTTTACTCATTCCGTAATGCATCATCCCGCAACTAACTCATTAGTCACATTGCTTGCAAGGCTTATAGTGATGTGCAGTACCGAGAGGGCCCAGAGATACCTCTCCGATAGTCGGAGTGACAAATCCTAATCTCGATCTATGCCAACTCAACAAGTACCATCGGAGACACCTGTAGAGCACCTTTATAATCACCCAATTACGTTGTGACGTTTGGCAGCACACAAAGTGTTCCTCCGGTATTCGGGAGTTGCATAATCTCATAATCATAGGAACATGTATAAGTCGTGAAGAAAGCAATAGCAACAAACTAAATGATCAAGTGCTATGCTAACGGAATGGGTCAAGTCAATATCATCATTCGTAATGATGTGATCCCGTTAATCAAATGACAACTCATGTCTATGGTTAGGAAACTTAACCATCCTTGATTCAACGAACTAGTCAAGTAGAGGCATACTAGTGACACTCTGTTTGTCTATGTATTCACACATGTACTAAGTTTCCGGTTGATACAATTCTAGCATGAGTAATAAACATTTATCATGATATAAGGAAATATAAATAACAACTTTATTATTGCCTCTAGGGCATATTTCCTTCAACTCAATGTGCTGACCTACATGACTGCAACGTCTCATGTTACAGACTACTCAGACGACGTATAAGGTGTGATAGGTTGTTGTCTTGCACTCAGCCATGCCGTTGGAGTTGATGGACTCATTTACCTTCGAAGCTTCCGTAGTTATTTAGTTTAGATGGCCTTCAGCCATGATATTTTGTGTAATCATACTCTTTATGAGGACCCGATGTAATAAGTGTGTGATTGAACTCTGTTATAATTCCTCGAGTACTGTCTGTCAGCATTACCGATCCAGGGATGACACTGAAACACAGGGACTTCGGTCCATTGGGATCGTGGTTGCTACATCACTATATCTACTGTATTCCAACTTTGCCATGGTTCATACCCCCCCGATACTACCCATAGATTCATCAAAACAAGCGAACAGCACATAGAAAACACAATCTGTCAAAAACAGGACAGTCTGTAGTAATCTAGAAATTTAGTATACTTTTGTAAATACAAAAATTCTAAAAAAATATGAATATTTATTAAAATTGTGCAGAAGTACTGTGCAAAAAGTTTCAGACCCATTTGACTTTCCAGTAAAAAAATTAAATTCACGCGCTACAACCAAAGTTTCTGTTTTTGCACTGCACATAGTAAACAAGCAATCTAATCATCCTAAAACCAAATCTTGGCACATTATTTTTATAATACAATGGATATATACAAGGGATAATCATTTTCAGAGAAACTTCCATGAAAAATTCTACATTGCTTCCATGAGCATGAACACAAGTGTTCAAGGTCGACCATCACTTCTCGAATGCAGAACTTTCCAATCACTTCTCTTTTTGAAAAACTTTTTAGGCATAAGAGGCAAGTGAATCTTTTTGTATTTTCATTCTTTTAATTTTTTTTGTATGTTTCACCCACAACTAAACAGAAAAAAAGGGAAAACAAAATCTACTTAGTGAAGAAAGCAAACAAGCATACACGAAAATATCAACCCCACGCTATTGCTCCCCGGCAACAACGCTAGAAAAGAGCTTGATAATCCCCAAGTGTAGGGAATCATCGTAGCAATTCCCAAAGGTGGAAGTGATAAGTATGGAGTGTCGAACCCACAAGGAGCTAAAGGTAATATCAATATTCTCTCAAGTCCTATCTGCCACTGATACGACTCTAGTACACCGAACGTTTGCTTCCATCTAGAAACGAGAAATAAAACTACGTTGTGGGTATGAAGAGGATACATTTGCATGATATCAGAGAGCTAAAATATAAAAGTAGGTCCTGTTATCATAAAGTTATAATATATTACTAAATGTTATAAATAGCGAGTGTGGAATAATGATGGGTCGGTGTGCGGAATTATCCTAAGCAATTGTTAACAAGACCGGTAACCACTATTGCAATTTCATATGAGGGAGAGGCATAAGCTAACATACTTTTTCTTCTTGGATCATGCACTTATGATTGGAACTCTAGCAAGCATCAGCAATTACTAAAGATCATTAAGGTAAAACCCAACCATAGCATTAACATATCAAGTCCCCTTTATCCCATACGCAACAACCTCCTTACACATGTTTATGCTTCTGTCACTCAAGCAACCCACTATAAGTGAATCATGAACGTATTGCAACACCCTACAGTGGGAATCCCTCATGCTTGCACGACACGGATGTCACAATAGGATAGCACCAAAATAAAACATACAACTCATACCAATCTAGATCATCAATCAACCCAAAGACAAAGAATATCTACTCAAAACATTATAGGATGGCAACACATCATTGGATCATAATATGTGGCATAAAGCACCATGTTCAAGTAGGGATTACAGCGGGGTGCGGGAGAGTGGACCGCGTAAAAGAGATGAGGATGGTGATGTTGATGAAGACGATCACCGCGGCGATGATTCCCCTCCCGATGGCACTTCGGGGCCACCGTGAGAGAGGAGGAGAGGTTCTCCCCCTTATGCTTCCTCCTCCATGGCCTCCCTCCTGGATGGGGAGAGGTTCTCCCTCTGGTCCTTGGCCTTCATGGCGATGATGGACCCTCCTAAATCCTCCTCCATGGCCTCCGATGATGATGGCCCCCTCCGGCAGGGTGCCAGAGAGGGCCTAGATTGATTTCTCGTGGCTACAGAGGCTTGCGGCGGCGGAACTTCCAATCTCTCTTCTGTTTTGGGGTTTTCTTGATTTATAGGAGGAGTTGGCGTTGATTTGACGTCAAGGGGGCCCACGGGGAGTACACAAGGCAGGGGGCACGCCCTAGGGGGTTGGGGACACCCTCCACCCTCGTGGTGCCCTCGTGACTTCCCTCCGATAGATTTTTGTTCCAGTATGTTTTATATTTTACAAAAAAAAACCTCTGTTGATTTTCAGCGCATTCTAGGAACTTTTATTTCTGCACAAAAACAACACCACGGTAGTTCTGCTGAAAACAACTTCAGTCTAGGTTAGTTCTAATCAAATCGTACCAAAATCATATAAAACTATTGTAAACATGGCATGAATACTTCATAAATTATAAATACGTTGGAGAAGTATCAAGCCTACCAGCTCACAAAGGCTGGTGCGCCCCTCTACCCCCTGCCCACGCACCAAAGGAGGGAGGGAAGGAAAGCGGAGGTGTCCTAAGGCAACCATCTCCCTTTCCTTTTCCCTTCATGTCCAAATAAGGAAAGGAGGGTGTCGGATGGTAGGTGCAACATATGCCAGCGGGTGACTTATCATTGTGGGAGCCAGTAAGACATCGCCGGTGCCTGGAAACGGGATAAGGCGAAGACATGCACGCCGATGAATCTTACCCAGGTTTGGGGCTCTCCATGGAGAGAACACCCCTAGTCCTGCTCTTCAGGATCAAGACAAGTAGCTACAAGAGGCTCCTTGAGCTATTTGGCTGGAGGATGAAGAAGGGCAGGGCTAGCTCTCCTCTCCTCTCTATGCGGTGTCTAAAACTCAAAGAGCTCAACCCTTTGCATGGGTGCCCTGGGGGTTTATATAGGTGAAAGAACATGCGGTGCCCCCATGTTTGGTTTTGGTAATTGATGACAATCTCTATGGACTAATGGTTGTCTTGAGTTATATTTGAAGGATTTGTCCATAGGCTTTTCTTGAAGTCCATGTGTTGGTTTCAAGGAGTTTATGAGTTGACCAAGGTGCTATTAAGGAATTATCCAAAGATTGGTCATGCGAGTGTTGAGCTTATTGCAAGCATGTCTTAAAGAAGAAGGTTGTGTTATCATTCATGTTTACCTTCAATACATCATCCAAATGAAGAGAGTTTCAAAGATTCAAGGTTGATCAAGACTAAGTCAATAGTGAATCAAGTTGATTAACTCACAAAGCGTAGAAGATGTACCGAGAGGGATCAAGTGATCCCATGGTATGGTAAGCATTGTCCATTGCACTTTGTGTACTAACCCATGGTCTATGTGAGAGTTCTATGTGGGGTTAGGAACGTATCCATGGGCTTGCATCAAGAGGAAGATATCATACAACCCATGGAAAGGATGACATCAAGTGGTGATCATCATCAAGATTGCCGTGTGCAAGTTTAAGTGGAGCATCACGAAGAGATCAAGTGCTTGAATCTTGCCATCCATTATGGTGTCAATGGACTTGTGAAGATGAGCCGAAGAGTGGCTCACCCATAGTGGACTATGGGGGAGCAATCATCTAGTCTTCATCGAGCCAACACAATCAAGAAAGGTGGTCCAACTTGAGGGAGTGAAGATCGTGATCATCTAGCTCAAGTGGACCATGTGCAAGGCAAAGGTTTGCCCTTGATAGGTTTTCTATTTTACCGGTCTCATGGTAGTTGTGGGAGACCGGGTTATAGGATCGATTGTCGTACTATCAAGGGGGGCTCTCGATGAGTTGCTTGATCGTATCATTCGTAGAGAGCTCAAACCATTGCATCCTTGCATCATGTTTCTTGGTTCTTGTTTGATTCTCTTTGTGAGTCTTAGAGCATATGGTCATCTTGATGACAAGCTTGAGTTCATCAAAAACGGAGTTTGCATGCGTCTTCTATGATGTTTTCGGTGTTGGAGGTTTTATCGGTCTTCTCCGAGGAAGGGTTCTCACCATTTTCTTTTGGGCCTTTTCTCATTTGCTTATTATTGGTATTTCTATCAATATTGTGTTAGCCCTTGTCGTTAGCTTTCCAACAAACTTGGTTTCGTTGAATTCGGAGTCCGTTTGCAAAAGTTGTGGCTGTTTTGGTGAAGGCTGTAGCGGTACTACCGCGACTAGAGCGGATGTAATTTTTTACTACCGCTCTAGAGCGGTACTACCACGGATCCTGAGCGGTAGTACCGCTCCAGAGCAGTACTACCGTGGCTCCTAAGCGGTAGTACCGCCCCGGACCAAAAACTCGTGTTTTCTCTCTTGATTGGGCTGTTTTGAGCGTGCTAAGCGGTAGTACCGCTCCTCCAAGCGGTAGTACCGCTTGTGCACGACCTGAGCACATAACGGTTGGATTCGGGAGGTCCTATGAAAGGGGGTCTTCTTCCCCATTGAACCTTATCCTTTTGAGCTCGTGTTCTTCCCCCATTGTTGACCTTCTTCGAGCTTGCTAACTCTCAATCCCTCCATGGATTCTTGCTAGTTTTTGAGGGAAAAGAGAGAGGAGATATAGATCCACATTTCCACCAATCACTTTCTCCTCTATGTGAGGGGAACCCCTTGGATCTTGATCTTGGAGTTCTTGGTGTTCTCCTTCTTGTTCTTCCTCTCATTTTCCTCCCTAGCATTAGTTGCTTTAGTGGGATTTGAGAGAGAAGGACTTGGGCACTCCGTGTGCCCTTGCCATTGCATTTGGTGCATTGGTTTGAGTTCTCCATGTTGATACGTGGAAGTGAAGTTTGAGAAGCTTATTAATCTTGGGTGCTTGGTGCCCTTGAGCTTGTTCCTCTTGGGTGCTTGGGCGCCCTAGACGGTTGGTGGTGTTCGGAGCTCAATCATTGTGGTGTAATGCTCCGGGCAAGCATCGGGGTCTCCAATTAGGTCTCTTGACGGGTTCCGGTGACCGCCCCCAAGGGTTGGCAAAGTGTACGGGTTCAGTGACCGCCCCCAAGGGTTGCTA
The DNA here is from genome assembly GCF_018294505.1 of Triticum aestivum. Lineage (NCBI taxonomy): Eukaryota > Viridiplantae > Streptophyta > Magnoliopsida > Poales > Poaceae > Triticum > Triticum aestivum. Next base: position 243,742,396 of record NC_057798.1, read on the forward strand.
TTTGTACGGGTTCGGTGACCGCCCTCAAGGGTCCCTTAATGGAATCACGGCATCTTGCATTGTGCGAGGGCGTGAGGAGATTACGGTGGCCCTAGTGGCTTCTTGGGGAGCATTGTGCCTCCACACCGCTCCAAACGGAGATTAGCATCCGCAAGGGTTTGAACTTCGGGATACATCGTCGTCTCCGCGTGCCTCGGTTATCTCTTACCCGAGCCCTTTACTTATGCACTTTACTTTGTGATAGCCATATTGTTCTTTGTCATATATCTTGCTATCACATAGTTGCTTATCTTGCTTAGCATAAGTTGTTGGTGCACATAGGTGAGCCTAGTTGTTTTAGGTTTTGTGCTTGACAAATTAACCGTTAGGTTTATTCCGCATTTGTTCAAGGCTAAACCGTAATTATTTTAAAGCGCCTATTCACCCCCCCTCTAGGCGACATCCTCGATCTTTCAATAGGCCTACCCCCCAGGGGTACAATGGTAATCCAGCTGGATGTGGGTCCAGGCCGTCAGTGTTTGTAATCGCCGGCTTCTCCGCCAACCGCTGGGGCCCGCTTACTGGTGGGTCCCGCCGACTGCCGGCCTCTTGGCCGACAGGAAGGGCCCACTGTCCGGTAGTCTTGTCGGCGGCTGGTTACTGTAGCCTTACTCTTGGTGACGATGGCTTTGTCGGGGTAAGCATGGCTGCAGTGCCGCCGCCTGGCGGGCTTTCACTGTAGCGTTACCCCTGCCTTATCTGCTTAATGGCGCACAAACTTCCAGGGTGGGGGTGTGCCGACTGTTGGGAGCCGGCTTCCCCCAAGGCCGACTGGTGAAGCTTGTCCGCCTTCTGGTATCTCTCTGGCCGGAGGGGCCCGCCGCCTACGAGCCGTACTGATGGCCTGTCGTGGGTGATGTCATTGTCAACATGGCAACAGTGTTGTGCCGGACAGGGAGTGGCCGCCCGTTACAGCGCACTGTGGGCACGCTTGCTCCAAGATTCAGGTGGCAGGCTTCACTATAGCCACGCCCCGTCTTATCGCTGTTATGTGGGTGCAAACTTTGAGGGTGTGAGCCGGGCCGCCTGCTAGGAGCCGGCCTTCTGATGGCCGACTGCTAGGAGTCGGCCCTTGTTGAGAGGGCTTGCAGTGCCTTGCCGCCTTCTGGCAGCCGGCCGGTGGGCAGCCGGCCTAAAGAAGGCGGCCCCGCGTCTTGGATGCTCGAGGGTGCAGTCGGCCCGATAATTTTTGAAGAACCGTGGGGAGCTGATTAGGCTACCCATGGTTATTTACTCCGACAGTAGTCCCCGAAGCTGGCTGGGCTTCGCGGCTGAAAAGGAGCACGAGAAGCCTGGGCAGCTTCCTATCTTGAAGAGCCGGCAGCTAGGAGCTGGCCTCGATCAGACACGTTGTCTGGAAAGGTTTGGAGTCTGAAGGCGGGAACCAGCTGGCGCATGCACTGCGCGGCGGGCCGGCCGCCAGCCGTCTGCGCGCCACGTTGCACCCTTCAGCTGGTTCAGCCTGCCAGCCTACGCGTGTGACGAGACGTTGTTGCAGGCCAGGGCCCGCCACCACCAAGCCTCGGCCCACGTGCGGATCCTCTGTGGCCGAGGCGGACGGTTTGCCTTCTAGTGGCAGTTGTCGCACGCCTTTAAGGCGCAATAATCGCGGGTCATGGGGGAGTGGGTGCAGTTAATCCCATGCCCCCACGTCCCGCCCCCTCGGCTTCGTCGCGCCGTGCCTATAAGTAGGGGGAGGAGGGGGAGCGGTAGACGCACGCGCGCTCGCCTCCCACTCCGCCATTCTCTTCTTTCTTTCTTCGTCTTCTTTCTGCCGTCGCTGCCGCACTGCTTCTCCGGCGACCTTGCAGCGCCGCGGCTTCTCCATAGCAAGGGTGCCCTTTCGCTGTCGCCGCACCTTCCCCGTCGAGCTCTCGCCGCCATCACTACAAAAAAATACACTTCCATGATGATACGTGTTTGTCACAGTAGGTCGCGTTTTTGTCATGCATGTACATCCATGAAAAATTTATGACAGAACCAAGATAGTCATACCTGTGCTGTCGTAGAAGTGTTCCATGACATTACCAAAATTATCATCACAGAAGTGTCCACTTCCATGACGATAAATCGCGCGTCACAGAAGTGCTTTCGTCAAGGGTGATCGACACGTGGCATCCACCATAACGGAACGCCGTTAAGCTATCGGGTCGGGTTTTGGATCCGATAACCCATTAACAGCCCCAACCAATGGGGATTTTCCATGTGTAAAATCATCATTGGCTGGAGGAAACACGTGTCGGCTCATTGTTGGGACAGATGTCATCCACTCATTGGACAGAAGGCGCCTATGATACGTCGACACGTGGCACGGCCCAACAGAGGCCCATTCCTGTGAAAAGGCCGACCCGTTTGACTTGGTCAAAAGGTGACGGGCCGGCCCATGGAAAGCCTGTGAACGACATGTTCGCATATAGCCCATTTACAGCCAGCTAACACAAGGCCCATTACGCCCTATCCGAATTAGGCCCAGTAGCGTCATCTAGGCCATCCAATATGATTCCAGCCCGTTTTCACTTCTGGCCCATGTATGGCCCATGACGTCTTTCGGCCCATATGAGGCCCTATGTAACTCTTGGCATATTAGCGGCCCGTGGTGAAACTGGCCCGCAATGAACAGTGTATCACTTTAGACCCATTAACGGCCTGTGGTGAAACTGGCCCGTAATGAACAGTGTATCACTTTAGACCCATTAAGGGCCCGTTATTCAGTTGGGCCATTTCCAGGCCATGTTATCTTTCGGCCTTCTCAGAGCCCATTTATTCTCGGGCTCATTTCGAGCATTCATTTACTTACGGCCCGTTACTGTCATTTTTTGCTTGTGGGCCAAATTCAGCCCGTGGTTACAGTCGGCCCGTTTGTGGTCCGTTAATACATTGGTCCGATTTCATAGCGTCATCAAATACAGCCTATTAATGATGGCCCGTTATGGTCGGCCCATGAACGGACGATTCCAACTCTAGCCCATTTATGGCCATAATGGGGCCTGTTATTGGCCCATGTTTGGCCAATCAATCATACGGCCCGTATAAGGCCCATTGATGATACGGCCCGTAGAAGGCCCATTGTTTCTATGGCCTATAGAAGGCCCAGTATTTCTATGGCCCGTAGAAGGCCTACTGTTTCTACGGCCCGTAGAAGGCCCACTGTTTCTACGGTCAGTAGGAGGCCCAGTGTCATTATAGTAAATATTAGCCCATGGTTATTGTGGCCTAGTTTTAAGAAATAGGTTATTGCAGCCACTAGCAAACCGCGGAAAAAGAACTGCACTGACTACAAGCAAACAAATAAACAAGACAACAAGGAAATAAATAAGCAATCACGGCTATTACACACATTACATCCACTTGGCATCAAAGTTCACCACCAGCGCAAATATAGGGAACACATCAGCATATAAATGCCGCAGCAAAACAAGTCCAGAACTGAAACCACTTCAGAAGAGTTCAAGAAACAATATCTTGGGTACCCATAATGCTGGCAGGATGCTTAGCAAGCTTATTAACTTTCTCTTGTTTGGCGCTTAAATCCTCCAGCGCTTGCTATTGCACAAGAAAGTACGCATCTGAATTCTGCAGGGACTTCCTCAGTCCTTTGGCTTCTTGCCGCAGCACAACTGACTGATGCCTTTCAGCTTGTAGCAGAGACTGAAGAAGCCGAAGTGATTCAGGCAGCGAGTTCGAAGAGCTTGTGCCAGCGGTACTGGCCAGTAACTCGAACACTACATCAACGCAGGACTGTGGGGTTTTCTCACTGTCTACAAGATCATTTTTATCACCTTTCTTGGAGACCAACAGGGTTGTCTCACTATCTTGAACCTTATCTGCATTACTTTCTCTACCGTTGCGTAGTGGGGTGCTCTTCTCCAATATTCTGTTTACATACTACAAGAGAAATAAGCAGACACATCACAGGTTTAGCTTGTAGTATAACAACCTCATTTTGGTAAACCGGTTCAGTAGTAAGGTGGACAGGATAACAACATGAAACAAACATATATCTGTGTACTATGGTCACTGTATTGTCCATATCATTCTAGTTTATGTTCCCTAATCAAGATAGAGACACAGTTCAACTCATATATTTTTAAGACACAACAGCATAGACAGAATATAAGTGTGAGAAACTGCACAACATTGGCATCACTTGTAATGTGCATCACATGAGAACATAACTGTTTATACAACTTAAACTGAAATCAACATAGAGCAAGAAGTTAGAACAGCAATCCAGTTAAAGAAATAGGTTTAAAACATACATGTTGCGCCATTGGAGTTTCAATTGGATTCTTCAAATTCGAAAGTAGTTGGTATGAGTAAATACAGTGATGCAACAGCAAAGGAGTATGGACCATAGCTACGGAATCTAACCTGAGAATAGTTGCTCTTCTGCTTTAAACGTGGAGTTTGTGTTAGCTGTGGTGGTCTTCGTGCTTTGGGCACTGCAGTAGCTTTACAAACTGCTCGTGTGGGGGTACTCTGTGGTGGACATGGTGCTTTGTCAACTATAAGTGGGTTACTATCCGCTGGGGTTGCGGTTAGATGGGTTGTAGCTGGTTCTCTGTCCAACAGTGTAAGTGTGCAATCTGGAAGAGTCTCGATTATGTGTGGTGGGGCTAGTTTGTGGGCCAGTACAACCATGGTTCTATCTGCATCAACGGGTAGCACTGTATTTTGTGAAGAACGGGTTTTTGCTCCCTTAGATACTGCCATCACCCCCTCCAATTCAGATGGCTGATAAACAAGAAAATAAATTGAACGTATAGACATTGTATGATAGACATATGTGGTAATTCACATATATGTTGTCTAACCAAATAGGACAGCATGACACAATTTCACATATATGATGCCTAACTAAACATGATAGCATGACACAGTTTCAGATATATGATGGATAACTTAACACGATATAATGGCATAATTCAACATATGATGAGTACCTAAACAGGATGACATGACAAAACTATATGATGTCTTTCTAAAATAGGTTGGGATGAAATAATTCACATACATGTTGTCTAAGTATACAGGATGGCATGATATAATTGACATAATTGATTCATATACTAAGCAGCTGGCACTCGCATGTATGATCTCGAAACTAAGTAGATAGAATTCAATATTGTGCATATGATGTCTAAACTAAGCAATGCAAGACACCATATGCATCATATGAGAAATATAAACATTGCAACTTAGGGCATACACCTTAGGTGGAATATAGGACTAGTCATCTGTCTCTGAATCCTCCTCTGAGGAGCTCCCTGTAACCATCGAGATATATGCTTCATCAAGTACCATTTCCTGCTTTGAAGACCTTGTTTTCACTCCAGATTTTCCCATAACCGGCTCAAATGGCTGATACACATGAAGAGTAGTTCAATATACATAGATTGTCGACAAATGGAATAGGTAATGAAAAAAGATGGCATGAGATAATTCACATATATGATGCCTGGCTCCATGGCGGTGCATAATTCACACATATGATAACTGGCTGAAAAACATGGCATTGCATAATTCCCATATCTGTTATAGAAAGCAAACATGAGGCATTCACACAAAGCATGTCTAATCTAAGCAGATGGCATGGCAATGCAAGACACCATATGCATGATATGAGCAATATAACCCAGCCAAGTTAGAGCATGCACCTCGGGGGGGGGGGGAATACGACTGGTCATCTCTCTCTGAATCTTCCTCTGAGGAGCTATCTGTAACCAGCAAGAAATTTGCATCGACAGGTAGCACTGACTTCTCAGAAGACCTTGTTTTCACTCCAGATTTTCCCATGACCAACTCAAATGGCTGATGCACAGGAAGAGTAGATGAATGTATAAACATTGTTGACAAATGGAATACATTATGGAAAAAATATGGCATGATACAATTCACATATACGATGATTGGCTAAACAGGATGGCATTGCATGATTCACGTATATGATGCCTGGCTAAAAAAGATGGCATTGCATAATTCCCATATACTCCCTCCGTTCCTAAATATTTGTCTTTTTAGAGATTTCAAATGGACTACCACATATGGATGTATATAGACATATTTTAGAGTGTAGATTCACTCATTTTGTTCCGTATGTAGTCACTTGTTGAAATCTCTAAAAAGACAAATATTTAGGAATGGCGGGAGTATGATACAGAAACCAAACAGGTGGCATTCACACAAAGCAAATCTAAACTAAGCTGATGACATATAAGATGTATAATGTAAGCAATGCAAGGCGCCATATGCATGACATGACCAACATCAGCATGCCAGGTTAGAGGAAACACCTCAGGTGGTAAACAGGCATGGTAGGCTCCTTCTCAATCTCCATCTGAAGAGTTATCTTCCTCTGGACTACAATCTGGAAATGCAGGAGAGGGGGGGGCACTTCGCCCACCATGGAGCAGCGTCTGCATGACATTATATTCGCACGCAACGGTCTTCTCTTTTTCTCTACATGTTCAGTACGATTGTGTACAATATCTGACATGCATAATAATAAAAAATAGTTAGATTTTGTAAGGCCTAAGGGGTGCATGCAAAAATCAAGACTGATGGTAGCAAACGAGTGGATGGATCCCAACCTAATGATAGCAGGTAGATTATAGCTTCAATTTAAAAAGATAGACAATGGATCATCTATTGTTTGTTGCCCACCCAACATGAACCACATAGAAGACCCTAGATGAACCAGATAGTAGACAGATACTATTCGTTGCTGGCTCAATATGAGACCCATGGGCAATTCAAAACTCAAGATTGAACGATAAAGTAGTAGGTAATAATAACTGATGTATAACGTAAGCAAGCACGAAAGACCGCGACCTCTCTTCCGGAACTATGTAGTCCTCAAGTTCATCTGCTCAGTCGATGATGGTAATGCAGTTGGTGGGGCTGCCGGCAACGGGGAAGATGATCTGAGGAGGCAAAAGAAAGTCTGCAGGGGGGATCTCTGTTGCAGTGAACGCTTCTGTCGATGGTGCACCTCAGGTGGGGTGGATGACGGCACGGCAGGAGCAGGACATAACACACAAAGTTTTCTTTGACGCCAATCTGAAAATGAAGTAAATTTGTAAGGGCTCCTTAGAATTGGAGGATTCTATAAACGCAGGGACAGGAAAAACACAGGAATAGGATAGGAATGCACGTGCAAAATAGAGCATTTGGAAACATAGGATTTCAGTCAACCTTGGTGTTTGGCTCACATGAATTGGAAGAACAGAGGAATGGAGAAATAAAGTGATGCGACGAGTGTACAACCTCTTTGGCATAGCCTTGTGGACCTCAGCATCATTGGGTTTGACATGGAGGATGGTGATGATGCTGGTGTGACTGTCGGAGGCGGGGAAGAAGATCCGAGGCCTCTGGAAACGGCGCCGAGGGTACTGCTCCACTGTGATGGATGGTTCCGTCGTTGGGGCAGCTCCGCTAAGGTGTACGGTGACGAGGCTGAAGCATGACAAGACAGACAACTTTAATCTAAAGTGGGACCCTAATATCATCTGCAACAGATGATGTAAAATACATCACCAAAAAGTGCTAGATGTAAAACGCATCAGCCGCGCCACGACCACTCCGACAGATGCTGTAAGTACTGTTCACTCTGAACTTAACTGAAGAAAATGAACTTCACAGTCGAAACTGAATTTTACTGTCGAAACTGATTGAACTAGTAACAAAGCATTGCAATAGATGTTTAGGGCGTTCAAGCACTAGTAGCAGAGAAGCAGTGATCTAAATCAGCAGACGCTCGAGCAGGGAATGCACTAGCAGAGAGCAAGTCGTGCAGTAGCACCGCGAGCGAGTGCTAAAGCAGCAACTCCTGTAGCTGCCGGAGGTCGTGCACCAGCAGCAGCAGCACAAGCGAGAGCAAGAGCAGAGCAGCAGCACGAACGAAAGCAGGAGCAGTGCAGCAGCGCGACCAACAGCAAGAATAGAGCCGCAGCACGAGCGAGAGCCGGAGCTGCTGCAGCTAGTGCCGTTGTGGAAGTCGCCGCCGAGGAAGCAATGACATGGGGGAGAGACGCCGTGGATGATGTGGCCGACGACGGCGCCGTCGATGGAGACACCATGTCTTCTCGGTATCGAGGACTGGCAGCCCCGTGAGATCTAATAAAAGATAAAATGCAGCGGTGAGTGCAGAACCTCCTTGGTGGCACCGAGTTGGCCTCGGCTTCATTGAAGGAATTGGTGAGGGTGCTGCGGTTCCGATGGGGCAGGTCAATACGGCGCTGTGGGGATTAAGGTGGCACGATAGACGAGGCAAACACCAGGGCAACTCCTTGGAGGTGGAGGACGGGGCGGCTGATCCGGTGCGGTGGATGAGTGACGGCGAGCTGTTGCGGTGGACAACGTAGTCGGGGAAGTTTCTCCGGCTGGGCGGCGGTTGAGAGACCGACGGAGGAGCATGGGGTTTCGTGGGTTTTGGCGGCCTCGGTGTATGAATGGGGGGGGGAATGGGGAGGGGGGAGCCTAGCTTAGGGACGCGCTTGTCCGAAATGTAGGGTAAGTTACCAGCATACCCCCATCGGTTTTGACACCATGACGTGGAGCTTCATTTCCGGTTGAGGGGTAGAAGGGGGATTTCGCATGTCTGGGCTGCGGCAGCGATTTCGAATGAGGAGGGAGTTCTCGCGCGCGTCCAAATTTCGGGATAACAAGGCGCGTCGTGGGTTGAAGAAGCGGGAGTTTCAAAGCAGGTGAGACAAAAGATACTCGAGCTTGAAAATTTCGGGATAACAAGGTGCGGATTCCTTGTTCGGCAGAACAAACTTAACGTGTAAAAAAATCATACAAGACACAAGAGAGTCATGTCCCCTTTTACTATATTGCTATAGATGCCATTGAAAAAACTACAAGGAAAATGTAAAAAGAATCGGGAGAACAAGATTACCCTGCACAGTACCAAATCGATTCGCACTTCCCTCAACAACAATAAAAAACAAATCAATTCCCACCAAAGAAAGAGTAATGTCCCTTTTTATATGATTACAGATGCCATGATCTTGAATTTCAATTTTTGAATCCACGTTATGTTGAATTCGAATATATCATTAGGTGACCTTGCAGTTTATAATTGATGTAGTCGTACATTTTGATCTTCCATCATATATGAACATTTTACTCCACCATGTGAACATATATATTGTCGTCTACCATATGGACTAAATTTGAATCAGTTTTCCTTATTTGAATACGATTGTTGTCAAGTTATACAATAATTTAAATATTATCTTGATAACAAAAAGACATGCATATAGCAGTAATCATATTTCACTATGAACTACATGTACCATACGCTCTCCAATTCAAATATATGTATCCATTTTATGTTGAATTCAAATCATAGTACATTATTGGTCTAGGTAGCGACATGTTCGGGATAATCTAAACCCTGTTTTCATACGTATAATTTTGGCTGAATTGGGACAAGTTTTGGTATAAGCCTATTGCAAAACCGGAGATTCTCTCAACAAGCCTTGTGGTTCCGAGAGGGAACGTGTCACCTTTGTGTGCGAAATGATATATGCTGCCTCTTCCCTGATTTTATTTACAGAGGCAACATAGAACTATATGTGTGCCCTGTTAAATTTTTGAATTATTTCGGGTTCATTTGGCCTTTTTATACATTAATTGAGTTTCTGGACTTTTAATGTGCATAATCTAAATATGAATTGCATGCACATGCTGCGGTGCACCAAAGTGGGTTGAAAAATCACATGTGTGTCCTTGGTTGAATTTCTAGTTCCCATGGAAGAAATGAGAATGAAATTCAAACATCTGGGCGTCATGACTCTGCCAAGAACATCGAGAAACTTAGATTTTAAATTCATGTAAATCCAAAACTCGGTTGGAAATCATGAAACATGGCATGGTGTCATGTCATGGCACTAACATGTTGTGGTAAAAAATTGGACCGATTTGGAAGCTCGTGGTTCTAAGAGGGAACGTGCCACCTTTGAGTGTGAAA
>NC_057798.1:243752680-243772547 GCF_018294505.1 Triticum aestivum
CCCGCCCTTGAGTTTCTTAACAAAGGCAACATAGAACTACATTAGTGCCATGTTAAATTTTGGAATTGTTTCGGGTTCGTTTGTCATTTTTTATACATTAATTGAGTAACTGGTCATTTAATGTGCATAATTCAAATTTGAACTACAAGCACATGCTCTCGTGCACCAAAGTTGGTTGAAAAAAATCACATTTGTGTCCTTGGGTGAAGTTCTAGGTCCCATGCAAGAAATGAGAATAAAATTAAAACATCTGGGCATCGTGGCTCGGCCGAGAACATTGAGAAACTTGGTTTTAAAATTCTTGTAAATCCAAAACACGTCTGAAAATCATGAAACTTGGCATGGATGTCATGTCATGGTACTACCATGTTGTGGTAAAAAAAATGGCCGAATAGGAACAGATTTTGGTATAAGCTTCTTGCAAACCGAAGCTTCTCTCAAGAAGGCTCGTGGTTCTGAGAGGGAACGTGTCACCTTTGAGTGCGAAACGATATACGTTGTCCCCGTTGAGTTTATTTACAAAGGCAACATAGAACTACATGAGTGCCCTGTTAAATTTTGGAATTATTCTGGCTTTGTTTGGCCTTATTTACACATTAATTGAGTTTTTGGTCATTTAATGCGCATAATTCAAATTTGAACTACAAGCACGTTGAGAGAGTCCTGGACTAGGGGTGTCCGGATAGCCGAACTATCACCATCGGCCGGACTCCAAGACTATGAAGATACAAGATTGAAGACTCCATCCCGTGTCCGGATGGGACTTTCCTTGGCGTGGAAGGCAAGCTTGGTGATACGGATATGTAGATCTCCTACCATTGTAACCGACTCTGTGTAACCCTAGCCCTCTTCGGTGTCTATATAAACCGGAGGGTTTTAGTCCATAGGACGAAAAACAATCATACCATAGGCTAGCTTCTAGGGTTTAGCCTCTCTGATCTCGTGGTAGATCTACTCTTGTACTACCCAATATTAGTCAAGCAGGAGTAGGGTTTTACCTCCATCGAGAGGGCCCGAACCTGGGTAAAAAAATTGTGTCCCTTGTCTCCTGTTACCATCCGCCTAGACGCACAGTTCGGGACCCCCTACCCGAGATCCACCGGTTTTGACACCGACATTGGTGCTTTCATTGAGAGTTCCTCTGTGCCGTCGCCATCAGGAAGGATGCCTTGTCCCGTCTTTAAAGACGGCACCATTGATAAAGGAGCTTTGGCAATCGGCCAAACTATCCGGCTAGGCGGTTTTCTTATGACCGCCTGTTCGGCCGCCGTGCTGACGATGACTTCTCGGGTCATCAAAAGCAATCTTCATGTCAACTAGGAACTCGCCGAGCAGCTAGATCCGATGGAGCTCCCCTCCTTAAACTCGCTCTTGGATCGCATCGCCGCCCTGGGATTCGCTACAGACTACGAGCAGATAGGGCCTAAGACCGATCTGAGAGAGATCAACTCTCCCCAGGCTACCCACCACATCGCTGTGATGGAGGAACAGTACGGTGACTCTTCTTCTATATTAAGGACTAGTTATGTCCGGATTCCCGACCCCTCCATGCCGAATTCCCGCGGAGTGACGGACGTCGATCAAGTCCTGAACCTAAAGTCAGGCAGCGGGCTGGATTCATTGGGCAATATCCAAAAACCCAAGCTTCCAAGTTCGGAAACTTTTCGGCCCTTGAGTCTTAGATTGGACGGGGTTCCGGATTTAATTCCACCCGCCCACCCAAACATAAGAGATCTATCCCGAATCCGGCAAGAGCCCACTGAAACAGTACACCATTACTGGGCTAGATTCCTCCTGGTTATGGACAGGATAAAGGACTGCCGTGAGGAAGACGCAATTTTAATTTTCTGCAATAATTGCACGGACAAGGGAATCATAAACGCCATAAGTCGTCGTGAAATTACACGCTTCGTCGACTTGGCATCCATAGTACGAAAATACTATGCGATGGAGAGCGCCTGGAAAACCGAAACCAAATTTTGGGATAATCCGGCTCCGAATACAACCCTAGTCCGAAATAAAAGGGTGCATCATCGCCAGGCACCCGGGTTAAATACCAAAAAGCAAAAAAAACCTAAAGGGCACAGAACCGTATTGGAGGGACGGCTCAATGGACCCTGCAAAATTCATAGTACAGAGGGCGCCACTCCAACTCATAGCCTTCGAGCATGTTGGATACTACGGCAGGTGGCCAAAAGTGGCGAAGAGCTTCTAGCTCCAGAGAACCAGCCCAGCAATACCAGTACGGTATTAACAGTCTTCGAGACTTTCGCATCAAATAATATGTGGAAATGAACACTCCGTAGCCTCGCCGAAGTCTACCAAGTAGCAACAATAAATCCATGGAGTGATATGGCTATTACCTTCAACGCCAGTGACGAACCTAAATTCCGAACAGCCCGAGCACCAGCCGCATTGGTCCTCAGTCCAATAGTGGACAGATTTCGCCTTACCAAGGTACTCATGGATAGCGGCAGCGGATTAAATCTCATTTATGAGGAAACCCTTCAAAAAATGGAAATAGACTGGAGCCGCATTGAGCGAAGCAGTACAACCGTCAGAGGAATAATCCCTAGTCGGGAAGCATGCTGCATAGGAAAAATCACACTGGATGTGGTGTTCGGCTTGCCGGACAATTACAGGTCTGAGGAGGTCACGTTCCAAGTGGCCCCGTTCAGTAGCGGATATCACGCTTTATTAGGGCGAGAGGCATTCACAATTTTTCAAGCTATACCCCATTACGGGTACATGAAGCTCAAAATGCCCGGGCCCAACGGAATCATCACTCTCGCCAGTGATCCGGACATAGCACTCCGCGCCGAAAATAAGACAGCTGCACTAGCCCTAGAGGCACTATCCGAAGCCCTAGCGGCCGAGGAACTCACTACGCTGCGCGCCATGGTGAACAGGGACGATGTGATACTCGATAAAAGATCCAAGTCCACCTCTTTTAAGCCAGCGGACGAAATAGTCAAATTCCAAGTCCATCCAACGGACCCTACAAAGGCGGCATCCGTTGGGGCACAATTAAACCCTGATGTAGACGCCGCACTACGAGAATTCCTACGGGAAAATTGGGACATTTTTGCCTGGCACCCTTCAGACATGCCAGGAATCCCACGCCGGCTGGCCGAGCACATCCTAAATATACTAAACGAATTCAAGCCAGTCAAACAGGCTCTTCAGCGATTTTCCGAACCCAAGAGACAGGCAATGGGAGAGGAGCTAGCCAAACTATTGGAAGATAGATTCATCAGAGATATAAAACATCCGGACTGGCTAGCAAACCTGGTGATGGTACCAAAGAAGGATAAATCCTGGCGCCTATGTGTCGACTTCAAGGACCTTAACAAGGCTTGCCCAAAGGATCCATTCCCCCTCCCCCGCATCGATCAAACCATCGACGCTACCGCAGGACACGATTCCTTGTGCTTCCTCGACGCATACTCAGGCTACCACCAAATCAATATGGTGGAGCCAGACCAAGCTGCAACAGCATTCATCAGTCCATACAGACCATTTTGCTTCAACACAATGCCCTTCGGGCTCAAAAACGCCGACGCAACATATCAGCGCATGATTCAGATATGTCTGGCAAGCCAGATCGGTAAAAGAGTGGAGGCATACGTAGACGATGTGGTCGTCAAATCCAAGCACGTCGAAACTCTAGTAGACGACTTGAGGCTCACGTTCGACAATCTTCGAACATACGACATCAAGCTGAATCCAGAAAAATGCGTCTTCGGCATACCAGCCGGAAAGCTCTTGGGCTTCATTGTATCCGGTAGAGGAATTGAAGCAAACCAGCCAAGATCTGAGCTCTATCACAACTGAATATCCCAAAAGACCTCAAGCAAATACAAAATTGACTGGATGCATGGCGGCTCTAAGCCGCTTTATCTCCTGCTTAGGAGAAAAGGCATTACCCCTTTATCGCCTCCTCCAGCGCACCGAACACTTCGAGTGGACGGATGCAGCCACGGCCGGACTCGAAGAAATCAAAGCCATATTAGCAACAAATCCGGTCCTGGCCGCGCCCAACTTAGGCGAACCAATGTTATTATACATCGCGGCAACACATCAAGTTGTAAGCGCGGTGCTCATCTTCGAACGAGAAACGGACGGACACAAGTTTCCTCTTCAAAAACCATTTTACTACGTGTCCACTGTCCTAAATCCATGCAAGTCCCGGTATCCAGATTATCAAAATATAGCATACGCGGTGTTCATGGCATCACGGAAGCTGCGACACTACTTCCAAGAGTGTTCGATTACAGTAGCCTCCGAAGTATCTCTTAATGACATTATAAACAACCGCGACGCAACGGGCCGGATTGCCAAATGGGCCATCGAGCTCCTCCCATTCGACATAACCTATAAACCACGGCGAGCTATCAAGTCACAAGTTTTGGCTGACTTCGTCGCCGAATGGACTGAAGCCGAACTCCCTAAAGAGTATGGCGCATACTCCAATTGGATTATGCACTTCGACGGCTCCAAAATGTTGGCCGGCCTGGGGGCTGGCATCGTCCTGACGTCCCCAACCAGAGACACAGTCCAATACGTACTCCAGATAATGTACACGGACTCCAACAACGCAGCCGAATACGAGGCCCTTCTACATGGCCTCCGGATGGCGGTCTCCATGGGCATTAAACGCCTAGAGGTGCGCGGGGATTCGAACCTTGCGATATCCCAAATAAATGGAGACTTTGACGCCACGGATCCGAAAATGGCAGCTTACCGTAACGCCGTCCTGAAAATGTCAGCTCGGTTTGAAGGGCTCGAATTTCACCATATAGCCCGGGATAATAATCAAGCGGCGGACGTATTGGCACGCATCGGAGCAAAGCGTGATGCCGTCCCTCCCAACATCTTCCTGGAACGGCTTTTCAAGCCATCCGTACTATGGGAAGGGGAGTCCGGAAACAACAATCCGGACCCTACCGCACCACCCGACACCGAACATTCTGACACAATCGGTGGTTCTGCCAATAAAATAACACCTTCAGCCCACGAAATAATGGCAGTCATTGCCCCGTGGACCGAGCCATTCCTAGCCTACTTAACTAGGCAGGAACTTCCCGAGGACCAAAACGAGGCCCGTTGCATAGTACGGCGATCTAAAGCCTATAAGGTCCATGAGGGAGAGCTTTATAAGAAAAGCACAATCGGAGTCCTTCAAAGGTGTATCTCCGAAGAGGAAGGGCGAAATCTTCTGGCTGAAATTCACGCCGGACTTGGTGGGCACCACACCGCAGCCTGGGCCCTTGTAGGCAAGGCCTTCCGTACAGGATTTTATTGGCCGACGGCCCGGGCATATGCTCAGGACTTAGTCCAACGATGTGTCGGTTGCCAGCTCTTTGCTAATCAAAGCCACATGCCACCCACCGCCCTCAAAACTATACCCATTACCTGGCCGTTTGCGGTCTGGGGGCTTGACATGGTTGGACCCCTTAAAGGAGGAACCCACAAGCAAAAATACCTATTGGTCATGGTGGATAAATTCACCAAATGGATAGAGGCCAAGCCAGTTAAGACGGCCGAATCCGGACCCGTGATAGACTTCACATCAGGGGTAGTACACCGTTACGGCGTCCCCCATAGCATCATCACTGATAACGGCACAAACTTCACGGCCGATGAGGTTAAACTCTAGTGCAAAAATATGGGCATCAAGCTCGACTACGCTTCAGTCTATCACCCTCACACTAACGGTCAAGTCAAGCGAGCAAATGGTCTAATCATGAGTGGCATCAAACCCAAACTAGTGCGGTCCCTTAAGGAATCTAACACGCACTGGGTAGAGGAGCTCGACTCCGTACTCTGGGGGCTGCGGACCACGCCGAATCGCACTACCGGATTCACACCATTTTTTATGGTATACGGCGCAGAGGCAGTTTTGCCCTGCGACATAATTCATGACTCACCTCGCGTGTGCATGTACGAAGAAAGAGAAGCCGAGATGGATCGGCAGGATAGTTTGGACGCCTTAGAGGAGGAGCGCGACGTGGCAAAAGCTGGTTCCGCATTCTATCAACAACAGGCTCAAAGATATCAAAGCAGAGAAGTACGGGCCAAAACTTATAATGTTGGCGAACTAGTTCTACGCCTGCCGGACAAGAAAAAGGACAAGCTGAAGCCCAAATGGGAAGGTCCCTTCATCATTGACCGAGTCCTGACCGGCGGAGCATACCGTCTACGAAACGCATCGGATAACCGACTCGACCCGAACCCATGGAACGCAGCCCGTCTCCGAAGATTCTACGCCTAGCGCCGGACTCTGAGTTTGTCTCCTTCCTCCGTCTACATTTTATACTTTAGTTGTCTTTTATTTCTCTCCTTCTCCCTCGCTTTTTCTCAAAGCCCTTGGAGGCTCGCCTGCACATTGTGCGCACACACTTGACGTGCTACTTGCACTCATTATAGCTCGGGGCTTCTTTAACAGAAGCTTATTTATACGGGCTTTATGCCCAACACATGTGTCACACTTCCGCATGTACCTTTTATTCACCATTATATGCATCGATATGACTTAAGTTTTGGCCAAGCTGGGTTGCCTGGCTCCTGTGCTTACCCCTACGTTCCCGATTGTTCGGCTAGGAGGTAAAGGGAGCACCTCTGCGATTGTTACTACCGGGTCAGCTGGATGTGTACCTTAGACTGGGTGAAGCCGAAAGGTAGCATTCTTAAGGGAATATTCGGCCGGTGAATTAAAAGATGATTTCTTACCTATTTATTTATCTGCCCCCAGATGCTTTCCTGCTTTTTTCGCAGTCCGGACATGCACTTTAGGGCATGCCTCCCAGGGAAAGGAACCACTAATGGAACTATTCTCCCTGGAAGATGTTTCTTACTAACCATGTAATATAACATAACTAGTTGGGCACTTGTCTGATAAAGCACTAATGACCCATACGCTTGGTCTCCACGCATGCCCCGGTTTTTTCTATAACCGCGAGGGTATTCGGCCACACTCCGGACTGTCGGGTCCCGAGGTTGAAGCGAAAAGGTCCGCTACGACAAACGATCTACAATCCGGCTAGAAGGCATTTTACATGTCATTTTAAATTACATAGTCAAATTGACTGATTGTATTCCTCTTCAATACCATCTAATAGGTTGTCTAGTTTACAATCCCGCTGGGAATACTTTGCGGCCACGTCTACTTGGTCGTACACTAAGCTCACAGGGATCTCCTTCCCATCGGGCCCCACAGATCCGACCTCGGCCATGTGGTTTGGGTCAGCCTTCATGTACCGCGTATTCACCATGGCCCAGGCCTCCCTGGCGCCTTGACGGCAGGCCGATATCTTCAATAGCCGGGAGCGCCACCGTGGTCCCTGAAGCTTCTCTGCAAGCTCTCCAAGACCTTCGGGTGGGGAGATGGATGGCCACAAGGCCTGGGCGACGCCGCTCTCACCTGCCGAACTCGTTCGTGCAGTTTCAGGAAGTAGGTCATCTGTTGAACTGGACATTTCCTCTGCAGGACGACCTGTGAGCATACCTATAGACATATTTCTGTTAATCGACTTCCTTGCCGAACTCTTCTTTTCAAAAGTTTGCTCAAGCACTTACTATAAATGCCGCGACGAAGCCGCCGATTCTCCTTCACGGAGTCAGACAGCTGGGCCCGAACATCTTTTAGTTCCTCGCCCAGCTGGGTGTTGGCATCTTGGAGGTTATTTTTCTCTTGCCGCACCCTTAAAAGCACCTTCTCGCCGGCCTTTAGCTGGCGTAGTAGCTGCTGCCTGTCCGGATCTAGTCCGGCGCCATCTGCAATATTATTGTCAGACTTATACACACGCCGCACTTCACAAACTACTTATCTTTCGAAGTATATATTACCGGAGGGGGTCTCTGTGGCTCCCCTTGTGGCGGCTAGTGTGGCCTCAAGTTGGGCCTTGCACTCTTGAAGCTCCTGGGACAGTTGGGTATTCTTTTCCGTAAGATCCTGCATAACAAATGATCCTTAAATCAGTTATTCTAACTATTTTAAGTCTCGGGGGCTACTGGCATATATAACTGTCATAATTCCTCACCCGTATATCTTTCACATACTACTCCGTGGCTTTGGCTAGACCATCTTGAGCAGCACGGAGGTGCGCATCTCCCGAATTAAAGGCATTCAATGCCTCCGGGGAGAAACATGTGTCACGAAGAACTGTCCGGCGGCGCCTGTGATTCATGGCACTCTCCACCTCAGATCTGGTGGCGGACAACCTGTCGGCATCCTCCATTGGAGGAGCATCCGACGCGCGCCTTGTGTTTGCCTCCCCCTCCGGACCTGGCGTTGGAGCCTGGCGGGCGGAGGCTTGATTGGCAACCTCTGCGGACACAGTCTGGCGAGCGCTCTTTTTCCTGAAAAAATCACGAGCGTTAATATGCCTTCCAGGAATCTTTCCTTGAAACACGGTGGCGCGCCATACCGTTGCAGCGACATCTCGATCCGCACTGCACTTCTTTTCCGCCTGCTGGGCCGAGCTGCCCCTTGTTGGCCAACCGCCGCAGGCTCGGCTTCCCGCCTCAAAGGCACCTCCTGCGGAACACCATTGGTATGCGGTGATCAGAAGTACGCACGGATGGGTCATGGTATCAGGACTTCGGTCACAGTTACCTGGGAAGCTGGAAATATTCCGGGGTAGTCGGCCGTAATGGCGACCAAAGCATTGTTGATGCTAAGATGGTGGAACACCCCATCGATCAGCTCCACCTTTATGTCCGGATCCTCTTCGGAGGCCGGATCGAGGGACCGTTCTGGATCCTCGGGTTGTGGAGCCGGGCTGTGTATATCCTCTACGGCCCGGTGTAGTTCCTGCGTCGAAATCACAAGATGAGACACTTAACCTTGGGAATATGGATCGGATAGGCAAATGTCCGCTTACACAGCTTCGAGGGTTGTTGATGGAAAATCCATTCAATGGACTGGAACGGAGGAAATCCTCCTCCTCCCCTTTGTACAGGCCAGACAAGATCTTTACCAGATCGGCAACCGATCCCGGCCCCTTACAGCCATGGAGGGTGGCATCATCCTCCCCGTTGAAATCCCACATGGGGTGGCCCCTATACTGGAGCGGCTACACCCCCCGCATAATGCATGTGGCCATGACTCCAATCATGGTCAATCCGGAATGAGCCAATAATCTTATTTGTCCCATCAGGTACAGGACGTCCTTGTCATTCTCCCGTTGAGGGCTTCGCGGATGCCAACTTAGGCGTTTCTTCAGAGGAGCATTACTGAACTCCGGGAGGCCGATCCGAACTGGATCCGGTAGCGGGGCATCTTCTATATAAAACCATTCCAAAGGCCAGTCTTCGGACGCCTTGTTCGGGGTTCCGGATAGATATCCGGTCCAGGCGATGCGCCATAGTTCGGCTCCGCCCACTTGATATATTGACCCCTCATGAGAACGGGGTACGAGGCAGAATAATCTCTTCCACAGCGCAAAATGAGCCTCGACGCCCAAGAACAGCTCGCAAAGGGCCACGAAGCCCGCGATGTGCAGAATGGAGGCAGGCGTAAGGTGGTGCAGCTGGAGGCCATAGAACTCCAGGAGCCCCCGGAGAAATAGATGTATTGGAAATCCGAGTCCTCTTATTAGATAAGAGACAAAGCATACCCTCTCTCCTTTTGAGGGATTGGGGACCCTCTCCGCCTGCTTTCCCCCTTGTAGGTGGCGAGTCTGGCTCGAACCGGAACCATAAAGGCTGGGGGAAGAAATCCCTTGCCTTGGAGCGTCACTAACTCACTGTGCGGGACTGAGCATCTGTCCCAATCTCCAGGCTGAGGGCTGGGAGCGCGAGAGGAGGAGCCGCGTCGACTGTCCATGATGGAATGGATTTTTGTCAGTGGCGCTCCGATGAATACTCGCGGAAGGAGGATGGTGTGATTCGGATCTAGATCCTCGTCTCTTTTTATAGGCAGCTCATTTGCGCAGCTAGGGGGGAAAGTGTAAACATACATTGGCTTTTCGAATTCATTCAACACGTGGAAGATGGCCATTATTGGGCGCGGAAGCCGAGGAGCACGATATCCACAAGAAGTCGGACACTATTCAACACAGGATTTGGAGAAGAACCCGCCTTGCAATGCCGAAGACAATCAACACGCCAGACTCATCATCATTGAAGCCTGGTTCGGGGGCTACTGAGGGAGTCCTGGACTAGGGGGTGTCCGGATAGCCGAACTATCACCATTGGTCGGACTCCAAGACTATGAAGATACAAGATTGAAGACTCCGTCCCGTGTCCGGATGGGACTTTCCTTGGCGTGGAAGGCAAGCTTGGCGATACGGATATGTAGATCTCCTACCATTGTAACCGACTCTGTGTAACCCTAGCCCTCTCCGGTGTCTATATAAACCGGAGGGTTTTAGTCCATAGGACGAACAACAATCATACCATAGGCTAGCTTCTAGGGTTTAGCCTCTCTGATCTCGTGGTAGATCTACTCTTGTACTACCCATATCATCAATATTAATCAAGCAGGAGTAGGGTTTTACCTCCATCGAGAGGGCCCGAACCTGGGTAAAAACATCGTGTCCCTTGTCTCCTGTTACCATCCGCCTAGACGCACAGTTTGGGACCCCCTACCCGAGATCCGCCGGTTTTGAAACCGACACACGTGCTCCCGTGCACCAAAGTTGGTTGAAAAATCACATTTGTGTCCTCGGATGAATTTCTACTCCAATGCAAAAAATGAGAATAAGAATCAAACATCTGGGCATCGTGGCTCGGTCGAGAACATTGAGAAACTTGGTTTTAAAATCATGAAGTTTGGCATGGTGTCATGTCATGGTAGTACCATGCCGTGGTAAAAAAATTGGCCGAATAGGAACAAATTTTGGTATAAGCTTCTTGCAAATCGGAGCTTCTCTCAAGAAGGCTCGTGGTTCTGGGAGGGAACGTGTCACCTTTGTGTGCATAATTCAAATTTGAAATACAAGCACATGTTCCAGTGCACCAAAGTTGGTTGAAAAATCACATGTGTGTCCTCGGGTAAATTTCTAGGTTCCATGCAAGAAATGGGAATGAAATTCAAAATTCTGGGCGTCGTGGTTGGGTTGGAAACATTGAGAAACTTGGTTTTTTAATTCCTGTAAATCCAAAACACGCATGAAAATAATGAAACTTGGCTTGGTGCCATGACATGGCACCAACATGCTGTGGTAAATTTGCAGTCCGATTTGCGAAGGCGCACACATTAACAATCAACAAAGTCATTTTGGAACAAGTGATGTCACGTTACAATCGGAAACACAAGTATTATTGAAACCGTGGGCATTCTACTTACTAGTAGCATTTACGTGCCGCCACGCGTCCCCATTTTTTATTAGCTAGGAGGCACCATGCAGGGTAGCTATTTGAGTACGAGAGGCGTGCGATCAGAGCCCTGCGCGTGCTTATCGGGAGGAGATCCCTTTGACCTCCATCTGTCGTCCAACTCTCTCCCAAGGTATCCATTAATGGCGCCCGAGCCTCTGTTTAATGGCGTGGATATGTCTCACTCGACTGAGATTTAAGAGAGAAAAAAGAAAATCTGAAAGCACGGATCTTGATGTAAGATCCGACGGACCTATATAGCATCTACTGCGACTTATAGGAAGACTGATGAATATATAAGGACAATTTTTTTTTGATCAAAGAAGGGCTTGCCCCTTCCGATTTTCATTACTGAAAACCACCACAATTCACAAGAAGTTCAGCACAACTCCAGCCTAACGCGAAGGACTAAAAGCTACTCCCTCCGTCCCATAATATAAGACGCTTTTTGACACTAGTATAGTGTCAAAAAACGTCATACATTATGAGACGGAGGGAGTACCAGATTGAAATCGCAACATCCCAAGAGGCCAACAAAGGCCAAACATTCGTGCTAGAACCCAACATTTCACAACCGACGACACAATCCACATCCTAAACAGATTATTACATCAAAAGAAACCAGGAAACTGAAGGAAGCCCAGCAGCACCTAGAAGAACAGCAACGCCAGGGTCGCCATAGCAAGAGCTTTCTTCATTCCAGCCTCGCAACATTGATCTTCCACAGAAAGATAAGGACGATTAATTGGCTTACATAATTAGAAAGATAATTAAAAAAGCCACATGCGGCTACACCCGAAATACACAAGGGAAAAAGAAGAAGGAAGACAAGGATCTGGCTCGCTGATCTCTACTTTCTTGATGCGTTGCTGCAGGCCGAGGGAACTAGTCTCTGCAGCGAGTGGCGATGAACTCTTTCGTGTCCTCAAGACGCTGCTTGAGAACATCCACGGATTCTTCCACCAGCCTTTGGCGCTCATTGCGGAGCATGTCATTCTCGTCCATAAGTTTCTTGACGATGACGTCGGTCCTCTTCAACAAGGCACTGGTCTCCTCCTGCTGGTCTGCACTTCGGACGAGCTTCTCCCTCAGCAGGTCACGCTCGGCCCGGACCCTCTCATTGCCCTCCCTTAGTTGCCAGATGACGCCAGTAGCCTGTTCAAACGAGGCTTTCACGTCATCCTGCAACCTCGCCAAGCCGGAGATCTGATCCATCTGGCAATGGATGATCGCATGCATGCGCGTGTAACAGTCGTCGCCAGCCCGCGAGAAATTTTCCCAGGCCATCGCGGCGCGGTGGGACATCTCTGCTGCATTCGTGGCACGGCGGGACATCTCTGCTGCTTCCGCGGCACGGCCGGACCAGTCTGCTGCATCGACGGCATGGCGGTACCTCCGTGCTACTTCAGCGGCGTGGCGGGACCTCTGTGCTGCTACTTTCGCGCGGCGGGACATGTCGGCTGCTCTCGCAGCGAGGCGGGACATCTCTCGTGCTTCTGCTTCCATGCTCGCCTCTCCCTGGTGGCAATCTCTCGATCCAGAACTCACGCTGGCCATGGCAGACGCAAGGGAAGGATGCTGAATGACTTGTTTGTTTTTGTGGATGAGGAGTTGAGGAGGAATGTGCAGTCATCTTGGCATACTAGTATTTATAACCGAGTACTAATACGCTCATAAGTGGGAAACCGTTTAGGTTGTGATCGGTGTGAACAGGTTTGGAATTCAATATAGCGTGGTACTAATATGCTCCTAAGTGGGAAACCGTTTAGGTTGTGATCAGTGTGAACAGGTTTGCAATTCAATATAGCATGGAGTAATTTGGAATGTGATGAGACGCAAGCTCGAAATTTATTGACGGTTCTAGTTTCGAAGTGTGGCACTATTCCCGGATGGAGTACTTCTTTTTCTACTCCCTCCTTTCCGGTTTTATAGGGCTTATCTCAAAATTTTAGTTTTTCCATTTTATAAGGCTCAATTTGGTTGTTCCCCAACACATGTTCAGATTCCAAGGTGCACTAAATCATTACATACAAGTATTAATAGAAAATTGACCAATGCATGTACTTTATGCATGCATGCATTGCAACTAATGCATTGATAAACATAATTTTTTGAGAAAAACAAGAGCATTAATTAGGTGCTTTTGCAAACTACAAAAAATATTCCACCACTCACCATAAACCGGAAAGGAGGGAGTACTGATGTGTACGTGCAATAACCGGCACCGTCGTATACATATCTTACGATTAATGGGCCGTTCGACAGTACTGCTAGTCCTTTTTTCAGACGCATTAAGCCTATCTCTCGGGACTTCTCGCACACACCATCGTGCTACCCACAAAAACTTATACTCTAAGTTTAGTAGTACGTTATACAGGAAGAGAAGAGGTGCACGCACACACTCGTCCTCTCACACACACGTCTGTTTTTTCTCAAAAAGGAGGATGATGACCCCCGGCCTCTGCATCTGGGAGTCACACACGCACCTGTAGCTACGAATTGTAGTGTTCTCAACCATCCGATTGGCTCTATCATGGATGTACCTATATACTAAAACATGCCTAGATACATCTATATTTTGACAAATGGAAGGCATGTATTGTGGAACGGAGGGAGTGCTTGTCATCAAAATGGATAAAAAGGGACGTATCTAGAACTAAAATACGTCTACATACATCTCCTTTTATCCATTTTGATGACAAGTAGTACTTCTTACCCAAAGGAACTTTATATCCAACAAACACAAAATATCCATTCGACTGTTGGAAATTACTGATCTGATGTCGAAGTAATTGCTGCATCGCCACCAAAACCCACCATTTCTTAAGCTGAAGTAGACCAAGGTAATCCCTATATTAGAATATTACTAATATAAATAGAAGGCACTGTCGAAACATTTAGGACGTGAGCTTGTCAATCTGAATGTGGAGGGACACAAGCTTAGCCCCGGCCAGCAGCTTGGGTGGAACAGTCAAGAAGGTCAGCTCCTGCACGTCGATGTCGCCGGGATCCTTGCTGCTTGTCACCTCCATTTCGACCTTGACGGCGTCGATCATGCCTTTGGGATCCCCCGGTGGGCCATTCGCCCACAGCTTGGCCAAGTAGTGCGGCAGTGGGGATGCCCCTGCTCTGATGCAGACGACCGACACGGCGATAGGCGCGCCGATGTCGAGCACGCCACCAACCAAGAAAAATGCGGGGCGGTCCTCCTCCGCGAACAGCAAGAGCCGTGGCTCCGATAGTGGCACTTGCAGCTGGAGGACCTTGCCGTATTGGATCCTGTGCACGGGCATGGGATGCATGGTGCTGATGTGGTGGTAGAGCGCCGGCGGCGGGCCATCGTAGCAGCATACGGGCATAGGGCGTTTGCAGGGCGCCAGCGGACACATGCTCTTGTGATCGGCGAGCTTGTGGTAAGTGACGTAGAGCCCACAGCCTTCGTGCGGGCACTCCACCCTCACCGACGAAAGGACGGAGTCCACCGTCGTGTTCCGCACGTCGAAGCCACCGTCGCGCTCGCACTTCTGGCACTGCCGCTAGTTCCTGATGCGCTTGATGCGGCAGTCCGCGCAGGCCAGGTGCCCTCCATTGCACTGCAGAAATCAATCTAACAGCACATCAATCAAGAAACCTGCACCTGGCTCAATCAGCCGAACGAACTAGGTGTATTCGAACCTCATACACTAGAGGCGTCAAGGGACAGTGGAGCACGGTGAGGTCCATCGAGACCTTAGAGAGCTCCATGGTTGGGTCCTGTTCCTGTTCGGTCTGCATGATCTCGCCCTCCTCGTGCACAACCATCTCTCGACTTGGGCCGGGGTATTACAAAGCTTACCGTCACATATTTTATACTCCCTCCATTCCTAAATGTACTCCCTCCATTCGTAATTACTTGTCTCGGAAATGGATGTATCTAGAACTAAAATACATCTAGATACATCCATTTTCACGACAAGTAAGGCTGGCCATAGTGGGAGTAACATAAGTAGTATCATGCACTTGGGACTCGCAAACATGCTTATGTGGCAGGCAATTAAAGAAGAGAGAGATGGTTATAGTAACATAGGTAGATACCGTAACATAATAAATATGGTGCTACTATATGTCATGCATGGCAATAAATGGGACCATCTATGATACTAATCTATGATACTATGCACTATAGAGGTAGTAACATAGACTAGTAACATATGCATGTTACTAGTCTAAGTTACTCCCCACTATGACCAGCCTAATTCCGAACAGAGGGAGTAAGTCTTTATAGAGATTTCACTAGGTGTACTACATACGGAGCAAAATGAATGAATCCACACTTAAAATGCATCTATATACATCCGTATGTAATTCATAATGGAATCCCTACAAAGACTTATAATTTAGGAACGGAGGGAGTACTACTTCAAGGTGCATTAAATCAACACATGCAAGTACTATCAAAAGAAAAGTCACGGCATGCATGCATGCGTTGTAATTAATGCATCGGTAAATGCAAATTATTGAAATATATCGAGTGCAGTGCTTTGATGTGTCGCGTCAACTCGTACATCAACGAGAAGTTTGATAATCCTCTCCCTCGCGGACTTAACTGCACCTGCCTTTGGCTGTATGACAGGTTGGCCACACACCTGTCGGGCCCACCTGTCATACACGCAAAGACAGGAGTGTCCCTCCCTCGCCCATGAGCGTGGTGGCTGGCAAGACTAGGAGAAGCTTTCGCTACATGCTCTCCCTCCCGCACGCGGTGGACATGCAGCAGTTCAATCGGTGTCAGATGGCCAGAAGCGTACTGTAGTACTCCTCCAGTGCAGTAGTACACCATCATTGTTCGACTTCCCGAAGAGGCGAAGAGCCAAGCGCAGCCCGGACGCTCGTGTGGCAGTTTCATATGTAAAGTAGTCTAGATAGCGTGTACCGTGCCTGTAAGCTTAAAATCGTTGGGGTCGGCTCCATGCTATGTGGCCGTCTCGAAGTTCTTAAAAAATATTAAAATAGTCTTCTGGCCCTACGTGTCACCCTGGTGATTGTAGTTTGCACGCTCATCTGGTCAAAACGGGAATTTATATTTTAAATTTTTTTCGAAAAGGGGGGACTCCCTGGCCTCTGCATCAGAACGATGCATACGGCCACATATATTTTAATTTGTGGTGGGTAAATGTTAGAGGTTGCAGCAAATATATTGTACACTGCGGGTCTTTCAGCCAAGTTTAGAGGCAAGCATGTGGGGCCAGTGCTATGATGTGTCGCGTCAACTCGTAGAACGAGGAGAAGCTTGATTTTACTACACGCCTTCTCCCTCGCCCATGCGCGCTGTTGCTCGCAAACGAGGATAGGCTTTTGCTTAGTAGTACTTCTACAACAAGCTATCCGTCCTGCTCACGGTGGACGGACATGCAGCAGTGGATTCGACACTGTAGAAGCAGTAGTAGTAACATCATTGTTCGTCTTCTCAAAGAGGCGAAGAGCCAAGCGCAAACCGAATGTTGCAGTTGCAAACATTGGAGCACGCATATAGCCAGGCTCTTGCATGAGACAAAATTGCTATGTGAGCCCACTATTGTACTAGTACGTACAACTACTTGCTAGTATAGCCATGTAAACCAGAAAGGAGTATTTGCCCTTCTAAAGATTTCAACAAGTGACTAGACTACACCGAGACGGAGTACATATGGAGCAAAATGAGTGAATCTGCACCGTAAATAAATAAGTACTAGTTCTATCGTTTTCATCTCCGAGGTGCACAATATTGAGTATACTAACTAGTCTCTTTTTGACACGCATTTACGTTGTTTTTTGACACAGTACAGACGCAAGCGCTCATATACATGCGCATACACTCACCCCTATGAATGCACACACGCACGGCACTATCATCTTGAAATTTACGAAGTCACCATAGGCACCTCGTCGTCAACGGGTCCATAGGTGCATGAATGCCAAGGAGGAAGAGGGTAGCGGTTCCCGAGACGTTGAACGGTCAATGATGCATCCTAAATTACATGCAGAGGGAATTAATTGGAGAAGCAGACTAGAGCCAGCACGATGTGAATGCAACAGAGTTTGGACTCTCATATAATAAAGGCGCCCCACCACTCCAATCCATCTACTCCCAAGTCTCTGTGCAACACTGCTCACTCCAATCCAAGACCAAGTGACCAGAAGCCACAAGCACCTATGGAGGTGATGGATGCGAGCGGCAGTGGCTATGCCAAATCATCCTAGGCGCCGGCCTGCGGCCCTGCACTGCGCAGCATTTCCAGACGGTGCTGGCGACCGCAGGCATCATAGCCCTTGCCGATGCCGGCTTCGCCTCTCGCATGGACGACATGATGGTCAACTCCATCCGCAAGTTCACCGCCGTCAAGAAGCGCGCGGACGACCTTGCCGTACTGCTCCAGCCCGCACGCCCAGGCTCCTCGTTGCCTACCACCCTCATCGGCCTACATGGTGATGAACTCTTTCAAGCCCTGGTGGACCTGTAGGTGCCGGAGGTCGCGACGAAGAATGTGCACCTCGAGGCCGCGCTCGCCGCGCAGCGCCTCGCCATGCAAGAAACTGCCGACCTGCACATCCATGTCTACGAGGAAATCGTCTACATAGGCCTCTACAAGGCAAGCGAGGACAAAATGACGTTGGCCTTCTTCCAGCGGCTGGAATCTTTGGACACCATTGTTCATAAGCACGTCGACCTGGCCACGAAAGCCGCTGCTACTTAGGCACCGTTAGGTGGGCCGACGCCCTAAGTCGAGGAGGTGGACGTCGTCGATGGATGCATCTTTTCTTCTTGCCTCCTGTAACCAGCACTGCATCACCTCGTGGCCTTAATGTTTTATTAGTATAGTACTCCCTCCGTTCCCAAATATAAGTATTTCTAAAGATTCTAGCAAGTGACTACTACATACGGAGCAAAATGATTAAATCTACACTCTAAACTATGTCTACATACATCTGTATGATGTACTCCATTTGAACTAGTATCTAAAAAGGCTTATATTTATGAACGGAGGGAGTATATGGCATTTCTTATTCCAGTCGTAACGTTTTCACTGTGAGGTGGGGCCGCAGTTGAGCAAACCCACCCCACCCACCGGGCGTCGGCCGAGTTTAGAATTAGAAGAGAGAAACGAGGGAGGAGAGCTAGCTGTAGCACGGACGCTATTGTCAGATGGGACTCGTGTTTATAGAATAGGAGTACTAAGCACTCGTGCCTCTTTTTTTTGAGGAAAAAATCAGTCGTATGTCTAGTACCACTAGTTGGGTGCGTGCGACCTATAGCTGTCATCACTTTAGGTCTCCTTTTCGAACCGCGGCTACGCTTCACAGTACATATTTTTTCACGCATTTATCCTCCTATATGTACTCCTAGGCTATTTCCACGTGCTCCCATTCGCCGACATGTGGGACATAGAGCATCTGGGTCGTAGTGCATGCATGACTCGGAGCATATGCCGGGGTACTTTACATTTCAAACCTCACGAATTATATGCAAACCCCCCGCAGAAGAATAAATAAATCAATGAATTACTACATGAAACCAGATTATTTTTGTGGAAACCGGAGCATGTTCATTAAATTTTGGACATAACACGTTTATAAAAAATGACCGAACCTAAACCAGTCTAAGGGCCTCTTTGATTTTTCCCGAAAAAAGGGCCTCTTTGATTCGCAGGATACGGAAAACACAGGAATGGGGAAAGTATGATGGCGATGAACCGAGACGAGGAGAACTCTAACTCAGTTAGAGGTTAGAGTTAGATTCTAACCCTGAACTAACTCTAAACCAAAGAGGTGTGTGGATGGCAGGGTTAGATTGACAATAGATGCTCTATCTCAATCATTTGACTACTTTGGACCCTATTTTTAGTCAGACTAAAATAAGTCCCTTGGATCCAAGCACTCTCTTGGTGTGGCCGACTCTTCTGTGGCCTCCTCCCGCTCACAATTGACATAAACGAACCATCTATACAAATCAAGCATGCAAAACATGATAATTTTTACTTTGTCCATACAAATGAGATATCCCACTTAAACATACAAGTTGTCAATCAAGCTTCACAAAATAAAAAACACTTCATGAAACAAAGAATGAGCTAACTCATCATGGAAGTCGTTCATGATAGGGAGGGAGCCCGGAGCCCCTCACGCACCGAGGGAGGAGCTCGCCATCGTCGCTCTGGAGGAAGGCTCTGTAGAGCCCAAGCCCCGAGAACCCCTCCGACGCCGCCCCTTGTGAGTTGAGGTCGACACCGGCATGGGTAGCAGGGCCGCTTGCCGCCGACTGGGAACTTAATCTTTGGGCCTCTAGAAATAATGCAAGCCTGTAACTAAAATACCTAGAAAGGTGAACTGAATCTTTGGGCCTCTAGAAATAATGCAAGCCTGAAACTGAAATACCTAGAAAGGTGAACTGAATCTTTGGGCCTCTAGAAATAATGCAAGCCTGAAACTTAAATACCTAGAAAGGTGAACTGAATCTTTGGGCCTCTAGAAATAATGCAAGCCTGAAACTGAAATACCTAGAAAGGTGAACTGAATCTTTGGGCCTCTA
>NC_057798.1:243772655-243841475 GCF_018294505.1 Triticum aestivum
GTGAACTGAATCTTTGGTCCTCTAGAAATAATGCAAGCCTGAAACTGATATACCTAGAAAGGTGAACTTAATCTTTGGGCCTCTAGAAATAATGCAAGCCTGAAACTGAAATACCTAGAAAGGTGAACTGAATCTTTGGGCCTCTAGAAATAATGCAAGCCTAAAACTCAAATACCTAGAAAGGTGAACTGAATCTTTGGGCCTCTAGAAACAATGCAAGCCTGAAATTGAAATACCTTGAAAGGTGAACCGAATCTTTGGGCCTCTACAAATAATGCAAGCCTGAAATTGAAATACCTAGAAAGGTGACCTGAATCTTTGGGCCTCTAGAAAGATTTATTACCTCCTCAAGCAGCATCAAACAATTCCATGCATGCACCGCAAATCTATAGCAAGTTTGATCAGGATCTACTTTTCCAAATCAAAATTAGCGCTAGAGCAAGCAAGATCAATGATATGGACGTGAGATGGAGAAGGAACAAACAAACTCACCCCTCTCACGACCTCCCTGGTAGATGCGCCACCGCCGCGCACGACAGAGGGAGAAAAATTACTGGTGAAGGGGGAGCGGGGCGACCTTCGAAGGTCGAAGGGAGAGGGCGGCCGGAGTAGGGCGACGGAGGCCGGAAGGAGAGGGCGGTCGGAGGAGAGAGAGGGCAAGCGGCGCTTGCGCAGGCGGCCCTATGGGGAACAGAGAGGAGTCGTGCGAGAGGGGGGAGTGATCTGGTGCGGGCAGGTGAGATTTTTTCAGGGGAGGGATCTGGTGCGGGCAGGTGAGATTTTCTTAGTTCTCTCTTAGTGAGCCCGAGGATAACTAACCCAATTAGAACCTCTCCACTGGGCTAGTTTTTTTAGCTGGGTTAGAGCAAACTAGCTCAAACTAACCCCTCTTGTTTCGATAATTTGAGGCTATTTCAACCCAAACTAGCTCTAACTCAGGGATCCAAACAAAGAGGAGTGTTACTGTACATGCTATAGTGTGGACCGTAGCACATTGTTTCTTATGGCCATATCACCACATTGTTTTCTACTGCTGGTTCACTGGGCTACTGTGGTTTGCACGGCTGGTTCACTGGGCTGCCGTGGTTCGCACTCCTCCGACCTGAGTAGTACTCCCTCCATTCCTAAATACAAGTCTTCGTAGATATTTCACTGTGGACCACATACGGATGTATATAGATGCATTTTATGTGTAGATTCACTCATTTTTCTCCGTCTGTGGTCCATAGTGAAATCTCTCCAAAGACTTATATTTTGGAATGGAGGGAGTAGTATAGTACTAGTATATACAGCATCATTCTGTGCTCCTTCTTACTACTCCGACATGTGGGAGAGCCAGCATCCGGGTCGACGTGTCATGCACCAGATTAGAGCGCGGAATGGAAGGGGGCATCACCCCGGTAGGAGCGCCAGTAATTCATGACTATAGTGAGTGGTCATATCACAAGTCTTTCCAGCAGTAACGCGCCATCAAATCGCATAGCCCCACTCGCTCACCCTCCTCGCCTCTCTGTCAAACCACCTACCCGAAAACTGCCGCGCGTACTCCCCGGGAAAAGCCCCGCCCTCAACTTTTAACTACGTGAAAATAGTTCGAGCTTGTTCATTCTATATAAATACAGTACTTACTGTACGTTTATTCACCCGTGGGGTTGTTCAATGAATGGAGGGGCGGGGAGCACAAGTGAACAATACTACCTCTGTCCGGGTTTATTGGTCCACATTGTATTTCATGCCAAATTTTGACCATAGACTAAACTAAGAAAATGTTCACGCATGTCACCAAACATTATATTTTTGAAAACTATGTTCAAATACGAATCCAATGAGATAATTTTTCTTGACATGCATTAACATTTTGTTAGTTAAATCTTTAGTCAAAATTTGGCACAAACTATAAAAGGAACCTATAAACCAGGACGGAGGTAGTACTGTAGTAGTAAGTAGGAGTCGTAGTGTAGTCACCTTAAATAGAGAGTTTCCTTTCTTTAATACCACGTACACAAATTGAAACGCTTGTTTTGGAGAGAAAAAAGATAATCACTCCACTATATATGGACGCAGGGGCCCGAGTGCTTGCTTTACTAGGGTTGCTCTCTTCATTATCTCATCCTCTCCAGATATAAACAAGACATCGGTAGTGACATTTTCTCTCTGCTCACCGCTAGTCACAGATCCGGCCGAATCCCTTCGGCCGGTGTGTGTAGAGGACTAAAAGGTGCATCATTCACGCGGTCATCGCCGCTGAGGGAGGAAACCCACAGCTGCCTGAGGGGCCCGATCCTCTGCCCATGCCGTTCTCTCCGACACAGCGCCAGCTCGGGAGGTCCTCCGACCCTTCTTCCTCCCTGCCGTATTGTCCGCAGATTCGACCTGCCGCCGCCGACATCCCGGCGACCCTCAGGTATAAGTTGTTCGAAAGTGGCCTTGCTCTACTGCCTCAGCTCCCCACGTGTCTGCATGTGCATGTTTTTCAACTCCCATCAGCTCTTCCAAAGCCACCTAAATTTTTAGTATTATTAGAGGTAAAGCTACTTCATGCATTCGAATCTAGGGCTTTGTTCAAACAACGAAGAAAGGGGGGAAGTTGTAGCATGAATCTAGGACTTGATTCAAAGAGGAAATAATATGGTGAAAGTAGTAGAGACCGGATACCCAACCGGTCTCTTGGTTGAAAAGGGAAATAATGGGAAAACACCGTACAAACTGGATAAGGAACAGATCTATTATTGGTTGAAAGAAGGATAGGAAGTGGCGGCTGGTGGACAAGTCAACAGAGTGTGTCCAGGATTAGATTTGCTGCCATCACATAGTAAAAGGCCTCTAGGATTAGATTTGCTGCCCTCACATAGTAAAAGGTCTCAGGATTAGATTTGCTGCCCTCACATAGTAAAAGGTCTCAGGATTAGATTTGCTGCCCTCACATAGTAAAAGGTCTCAGGATTAGATTTGCTGCCCTCACATAGTAAAAGGTCTCCAGGATTAGATTTGCTGCCCTCACATAGTAAAAGGTCTCCAGGATTAGGTTTGCTGCCCTCACATAGCGTGAACAAGCTCGGCATCACTACTTTATGCCTCCTTGTAGGTACATTGTGCTGATGCGTCCACTGTCGCATGTCCTTATACCAACCTTTTGTTGTTGTTAATGTAAGGGCGCATGTAAAATGAAGCGATCACACTGTTACCTTAGGGACAAGTCTAACCAGTGTTATTATTAATCTAATGCCTCCAGTGATAAGATGCAATTAAACTGTGTTACAAATGGCACTCCTGTTGTTTTCCCCAGTATGATAAGTAAGTTGCTCCTTTACGCTGCTGAGTGTCCTGGTGTCCCCACGGTCCCATGCCCTTAAACCAACTCTTTAGCTGCTGTTGATTTACTGTGTCTAGTAAACAAGCAATGCCACCATTAAAGTAATCCCATATCTGAGGAATCTCATTGTTGATCGTAATGCTTCTGGTAACATGAAGCATTGCTGACGTTTTAAAATTTCTACTGTCCATGCGTGATTGCCATGAACATAATTAAGATGCTTCTTTTCATTTTGTATATGTTTCGTATATTCTTACTGACAGCAACTGTTTACTTTCTATCATTTTGTGTGCAGATAGGGATATCCATTTCACCTTGTTGCTATTGTGACCTTTTGGTGAACTGCACAAAACACTTTTTTTGGAATGAGTGTCTTGTGCAGTTCAACTAAAATGTCACATGGGCAACATCTCTCAATTTTGGTGGAACTACACAAAATGGTGATTGGAGTTTCCAAAATCTCCATCAAGTTCTGCTGGTAATCTCGTGCAACATTTTATTAGCCTTTGCAAGATGGAGCCATCACTGTCACCACAATGGCACTTTATTTTAGTGGAACTGCACAAAAGGATAAGAAAATTATAGTTGCACCTGTCATGAGTCGGACAGCCAACCTTAATGTTCCTCAATTTTAGTGCAACTACTAAAGAAGAACCTGCCAGCTCACAAGAGCAAGTACTTCTTGCTAGCTGAATGATGCAATCTTTGCTTCATTTCAGGTGAACCGCAGAAAAAGGCGCATGAATTGAATCATGGAACTCCAGGCAGACCTCATCCTAGTGGAGCTAGAGGTTGAGTTCAAGGAGGCCGCTATTAAAGTGAAATCATGCTCTCCTATATCCTTGTTTGTGCTGTGCAAACATGTTGTGCAAACGGGAACACTCAACTACAGATGTTGTGACAGTCAAGAGCATTCGCCAAGTTCTTCGATTGTATGACATGGCTAGCCAAGGTGGATTTAATCCCGATATTCACTTTATCAAAAGGCTCTAATGGGTTGGTTCTGAATCTTGCAAGCTGGGAATCAATGAGATGTGTAGGCATCTTTGTTGTACTTATTATTTGAATCTTATTTGTTGGTTCTGAATCTTGCAAGCTGGGAATCAATGAGATGTGTAGGCATCTTTGTTGTACTTATTATTTGGATCTTATTTGTTGGTTCTGAATCTTGCAAGCTGGGAATCAATGAGATGTGTAGGCATCTTTGTTGTACTTATTATTTGAATCTTATTTGTTGGTTCTGAATCTTGCAAGCTGGGAATCAATGAGATGTGTAGGCATCTTTGTTGTACTTATTATTTGGATCTTATTTGTTGGTTCTGAATCTTGCAAGCTGGGAATCAATGAGATGTGTAGGCATCTTTGTTGTACTTATTATTTGGATCTTATTTGTTGGTTCTGAATCTTGCAAGCTGGGAAACACGACATGATGATGCAGAGGATAGCAACCATAACAAACAGTTCAAACTTGGTAGTATTATCTTTGTGAAAGTGCGACAAATGTGTTGATCGTGTGCGTCCTGAGAATAATAATTCCAATTGTTGTGCATGTTGATCCTGTGGCACTGATAGAATGAGCCAATGAATTGCTTGTTTTAAGTATAAATTTCTATTAAAGCTAAATAAATTTAAGTAAAGTGACCACTAACTCCTGTTATTATAGTACCAATACAGACCCGCTCGTGAACCGACGTGTGGCCGGAGTAGGTTTCTTAATGGAGGTGTTTGAATGCGCCGAGGGTGCATCTTCTGCCAAGCGTGCAGCGGACGAGGGAGGGGTAGTAACTGTTGTCGCCTGTACACACTCTGCTTACTGTTGAATCCAGTTCCCCAAGAGCTAAAAAACGAACTGCTGCCGCTGCCTACACACGCGTTCACTCGAAGAGACTCCAATGGCGATCTGAGGGGTGAGCCTGCTGGATATGGACTTCAGCAAGGAGTTAGTTCGCCGTTCAGTCCTATGGCTGCACCAAGTTGAATGTGATGTACACCAATGATACAGACTCGGTGAAGCTCTACCTCGCCTCAGTCCTATGGCTGCACCAGGTTGTGGAGCATTCGCATGTTTCATCGGCAGCGCCAACTGCACCTTCGCTATGGTGGAGAGAAGGAAGAACACGACGATTCGGCCATCTGGTGCAACAAGCTTGTCGACATCCAGAAGCAATACAAGATCATCAGCAACGGGCAGGAGAAGGACTTCGTGGTTGACCTCGCTGAGACCATCATCGACCCCTGATACGCCAACATGAAAGAAGACAACCTGAACACGTGGGAGGTACCTCTGAATCTAGCCTACATAACCTACGTGGCCAAGGATGCATACGTATGCTACGACATGTACAGGCAGATCTTGGACATGAGGGCTTGTCTGCTTCCCGTAATCGACGAGTACATGGACAACCGCAGCGTCATGATCAAGCGTGCTAGGAAGGTCTAGATGTTGTACTTTATCTGTTTATATGCACCTTTATCATCTGAGTGTTTCATGCATTAGCCTATGTGTCGTAATTATCTGTTTTGTCCGAAATATTTCTTTTAAGAACCCATTAACCTGATTGCTTTTTTTAGTGGCTATTTGCTTATGTATGTAAACTAGTTCACTTGTCCGTAAAAAAAACTAGTTCACTCGGCTGTCGTGCTTTTAATCTCCTTCCTCCCAACATATTCCTCTCCTCAGGTGGACCCAGCAGGTCTCTGAATTTTCTCCCACTTTCTTTTTCGATGTAAACTGAGTTTTCTCCCAGTACTTTCCCCTAGAACCAACTCAAATGTCCCACGTCTAGCCTAAAAAATAATAATACCCCACGTACTATTAACTCATCAAATTAAAATGATATTTTGTTTCATAAGTTGAAAGTTCTTACAAAATAATAATAATAATTGTTTATATATAACTTGCCAAGTTAACTCCTAGTGATTGCGTACATAAGCTTGCAAAGATTTTACTCACGTGCAATCATGTGTTTATGTTTTTATAACATTTCTCCGTCTAGCCCAACATGATATTTTCACCCAGCCCAACAAGTCCGCGGATTTCGAGAAAAATGCAAATGGGATTTAAAAGGGCTGCATAGATGCTACATCATTGTTTCAGCCAGCCCACCAAATGGACTAAAAAAACAAATGGACTGGCTGACATGTGGGCTAGTAGGTCGAAGCCTAAGAAGACGTTGGATTTACATCCAACGGCCAAAATTCTTCTTCAATCTCTCGTCTTCTTCCCCCAGTGCTGCCGGAACCGCCTGCTCCAGCCTTTGGCGTCCAGCGGCGTTGTTTTGCGCTCCTCAGTGAAACACTACCCCGCCGACGGCCAGGCCATCCCTCCACTCTGCACCTCCTGTTATTCTCTCCCGAGTGTAGGCCCACCCCGCACCCGAACCAGTCCAGTTTCCCACTCCTCTCCGTCTGCGACTCCACTGCCGCGTCTTCCCCATCTCTGGGTCGTTCCAGTCTATGGCCTTGTCATTGTCCATCGCCTCGGTGCGCTCGGCGCGGCATGGTCAACATACGAGAGTCATCGGAAGAGGACTGTACGTGGAGAGCCTGACGGCTGGGACCCACGAGGTCAATGGTCGCACCAAGGAAAGTTCCTCCTTATTACGCACTATACGTGCACTGTACGTGGGAAGGGCTTCTGTATTTCGTGAAAAAAATGTTCCCCCCGCTGACAGGTCAGACCCACTAGCTATATCTTTGCACGCAAGGAAGTGCCTCCTTATTACGCACCAAAAAATGAATACCCCCTGCTAGCTGGGACCCACCATAGTGGGTGGCTGACTTGTGGGCCTACTAAGTTGACGAGGACGGAGGGCTTTGTCAACTTTGTCAATATGAATGATTCTAGCTCCAGTGACCATACGATATCCATCAAACGGACATAGTGCTTCTTCAACCTCTGGTCTTCTTGCTCCAGCCACCCAAAGCAGCGCCGGTCATGCCGCGTGCTCCTGCCTCTCGTGGCCGGTTGTGATGCCGCGAAGGCCTCACCGCCCCCTACTACTCCCACCGCTGGCCCAGGGTATCCCTCTACTCACCCACACCCCCTGTTATTCTGCAGCGACAACAGCCTCATGCCGCAGCCAAACTAGTGAACCCTCGTACTCCTCTCCGCGTGGGCATCCACTGCCGCGTCTTCCCCGGCTCCGCGTCGTCTCCTTCCTAGGCCTCGCCGTCGTCCACCGCCTTGGTGCTCTCGACGCGGCGTGGTCAATGTGGTCAACGACCGACTTCCATTAGAAGAGTATTGTACGTGGAGAGGCTGACAGCTGGGTCCAAGGC
This sequence comes from Triticum aestivum, assembly GCF_018294505.1. Lineage (NCBI taxonomy): Eukaryota > Viridiplantae > Streptophyta > Magnoliopsida > Poales > Poaceae > Triticum > Triticum aestivum. The sequence goes on from NC_057798.1 coordinate 243,780,250, forward strand.
CACAGCCCAGTTTTTTTGTGATTTGCCAACTAAGTTGCTTTGTCAGGCATGTTGGGCTGCAAATCTTTCAAGACGAGGAGAGCTTCATTCGGCTGGCCGAGAAAATGGCCTATCAGTAATGAGAAATGGGTTGTACATTTTTAAAACACATCAAACCGGCAATTAGTTTCAAATATCTTTTTTTCATTTCAAGATTTTAAATTACATTAATTTTTATGCGTGGAGAATTTGTTTAATTTTATATTGATATACATTTATTTTTAAAATCAGTTTGAATCTGAGTCGAAATTTAGGGATTAAAAACAGTTTGGACCGCACCGAAATATGCAAAATTTTATAAAAAAAATTAACCGTGGCCACATATGGGCTGTAATGCTAACAAAAATAATATGGGCTCCAAAAAAACCTTAAGAATTAGCAAATGGGCTGTAAATTATTAGAAATAATGGAAGATTGGTTGTATGCTGTTTTCCACAGATTTGAGGCTTTCCTAAAGAAAAGGTTGACGCACATGCAGTGACTGTTGGATGTCCATCCAACGGCCGTCGTGGTTCTTCAATCTCTGCTCTTCCTGCTCAAGCTGCTCAAACAAGCGTCGGCGGGACTGTCTGCTCCCTCCTCCCCACGGCCGGCTGTGCTGCCGCGCAGGCCTCACCGCCCCACCGTACTCCCATCGCTGGCCTAGCCATCCCTCTACTCACCCACACCTGCTGTTATTCTCTGGCGATGGCAGACGAACCAGTAAACCCTCGTATAGTCGTACTCCCCTCTGCATGGGAAACAACTGCCGAGTCTTCCCTGCCTCCGTGTCGTTCCCTTCCTAGGCCTCGCCGTCGTCCACCGCCCTGGTGCTCTCGGCGCGGCTTGGTCAACATGGTCAACGACCAACATGCATCTGAAGTGGACTGTACGTGGAGAGGCAGACAGCTGGGTCCACGGCCGCACGCAAGCAAGTGTCTCCTTATTACGCGCAAAATAATGATTCCTCCACCTGACATCAAGGACCCACCGAAAGGGCCTCTGTATTTCGCGAAAAAAATGTAACCGCCGTTGACAGCTCGGACCCACCAGCTATATCTTCGCACGCAAGGAAGTGCCTCCTTATTACGCACAAAAAAATGAATACTCCCCCTGTTAGCTGGGACCCAGTATAGTGGAAGGCTGACTTGTGGGCCTACTAAGTTGACGGGGACGGAGGGCTTTGTCAACTTAGTCAATATGCACGATTCTAGCTCCAGTGACCATATGATGTCCATCCAACGGCCGTAGTGCTTCTTCAACCTTTGGTCTTCTTGCTCCAGCCGCCCAAACCAGCGCCGGTCGTGCCTCGTGCTCCTGCCTCCCGTGGCCGGCTGCGATGCGGCGGAGGCCTCGCCGCCCCCTACTACTCCCACCACTGGCCAGGCCATGCCTCTACTCAGCCACACCCCCTGTTATTCTGCAGCGACGGCAGCCTCACACCACAGCGAACCCGTGAACCCTCATACTCCTCTACGCGTGGGCATCCACTGTCGCGTCTTCCCCGACTTCGCGTCGTCCCCTTCCTAGGCCTCGCAGTCGTCCACCGCCTCGGTGCTCTCGGCGCGGTGTGGTCAACGTGGTCAAGAAATGGCTTCCATCAGACGTGGACTGTACGTGGAGAGGCTGACAGCCGGGTCCACGACCGCAGCAAGGAAGTGCCTCCTTATTACGCGCAAAATACTTATTCCTCCACCTGACAGCGGGGACCCACCGGACGGGCCACCATATTTCCTGAAAAAAACATTTCCCCCTGACTGCTGGGACCCACCAGCTACATCTTTGCACGCAAGGAAGTGCGTCCAGGCAAAAAAACGATTCACCCCGCTGACTGCTGGGACCCACCAGCTACATCTTTGCAGGCAAGGAAGTGCCTGACAGTCGGGACCCACCTGGTCGAAGAGTACATAGGGTTGTCATTCTGGTCGCGAATGTGTACGTACATACTGGTCATTGTAGAGGCGCGCACGTGTCGTAGTAGAGGCGCGCACGTAGCATGTACACATATGTACAGCGGCGAGGATGCAAGAAAGAAAATACGGCCACGTACGTACATACGGGTAGGGTCTCGAACGCCTACTCGTGCATATGTACATGGCTGGGTCGGAATGGAAAAATAGTGTCGTCGTCGTGTTCATGGGGAGCCAATCGGCTGGGTCGGAACGGAATGTGTGGTCGTGTTCATCGGGAGGGCTTGGACGGAACATGCGATGGAAACGAGGCCTGGCGTACCGCACAATGGAGGAAATGGACCTCCTATGTTTGGAACGGGGTCCTATTGATCAGGAGGGGTGTGGCGTACCGCAAAACGGAGGAAACGGACCTCCTACGGTCGAAACGGGGGTCCTATTGATCGGGAGGGGTGTGGCGTACCGCAAAACGGACGAAATGGACCTCCTACTGTCGAAACGGAGGTCTTGTTGATCGGGAGGGATGTGGCATACCGCAAAACAGACGAAACGGAACTCCTACGGTCGAAACGGGGGTCCTGTTCATCGGGAGGGGTGTGGCGTACCGCAAAACGGGACTCCACGGGATACTGTTCATCTCCACCTTCGACCTCCTCCAGCCTCCACGGGCTCCTGTTCATCCAGCCTCTACCGCATGCTACTCCACTAGCTACTGTTCAACCACCCCTCCACGGGCACCCCTCCACCGTCTACTGTTCATCCAGCCCTCCACACCACGGGGTCCTGTTCAACCACCCCTCCACGGCCACCCCTCCACCGTCTACTGTTCATCCAGTCCTCCACACCACAAGGTCCTGTTCACCCAGAGGCAACGCCACCTCTCACTGTTCATCCAACCCCCCTCGCAACGCTCACTGTTCATCCAATCGATCGGCTTCAGTTAGCAGCAGTAGCGAAGGAATTGCTCCATCGGGTTCAGTTAACAGCCATCGATCGATCGCTCGGGTTCAGTAACGCGTAGCCTGCAGTGCAATCGCTCGGGTTTAGTTAGAGCCCAACGCCTCGCTCAGGTTCAGTTAGAGCCAACGCCTCGCACGTGTACGAGAGAAACGCGCATTGCTCGGCCCCCGACCTCCCACCGTAATCGGCAACTCCCCGAAATTTTCCTCCCCCTCGCTTCTACCACGGTTTTTTCCGTCATGGACGGCCCAAAGAATGTCATGCAGCCGCGTCTCCGGCCCACCCAGGACGAAAAGCCCATTTTTTGTCATAGAAGTAGGATCCCACCACATCTATGATGATACTGGGTTTTGTCACAATTATCGTCAGAGAAGTGTCATATGTATGACAGAAAAAAATTCGTTCGGCCCAAAATGTCACGGCTGTGTCTTTTTTTGTAGTGCATGGCACGCGCCGGAGCTTGGGATGGCTCCAATGTACACGAGGGCCACATTGACTTTCTCCACAAGACGTGGCGGCTGCTCGGCAAGGATTATGTGCGGGTACGCCTTGCGCCGGAGTGGGAGATCTCGCCGGCTCCGGAGGAGGGCGAGTGGGTCATCTTCCGCTCGCACTACCTGCGTGGCTTCGGCCTTCCGGCAAGCGGTATTCTCCGTTCCTTCCTCGACTTCTATAACCTCTAGTCGCACCACCTTACCCTGAACACGGTGGTGCTATTGTCCGCCTTTGTCACTTTGTGCGAAGGCTTCCTCGGCGTCCTCCCCACCATCAAGCTCTGGGGGAACTCTTCTACTCTAACCTCGGCACCATCGTCAAGAGCGTGCCGGATCAGTGCGGCGTCTTCTTCGTGGTGCGGAGGCCGGCGGCCGACAACCGCTTCCCGCCTATCACGCTGATCTAGTCGGTGAAGATGTGGCAACAGTCCTACTTCTATGTGAAGAGTATCTTCCCGCAGGGTGACTGGGTCAACCTTCCGGCTTATGTAGCTGGCCTGCCAACTGGGAAGCGGCCCAAGTGGTCCTATCAGGCCAGGTCGCTGCCGCCTTCTGGAGCCGCCGCCGTCGCGAGGCTCTGGGTGTTGATCAGGTCGGAGGACCTGGCCGGGCCCAACTTGCTCACCGCCTTCGTGGCGCGCCGGGTGCTCCCGCTCCAGGAGCGGCCTCACCTGATCTGTCAGATGAGCGGGCACCTCGACCCCAGGTGGCTATGCACCAAGGAGATGCCTCACGATGAGGTAGCTCACATGGTGAACTACCTTGCGAACTGCAAGCTTACAGAGGAGTGGCAGTTCGGCAAGGAGCCATACTCACGCGCCAACCCCCCGCCTATGGTGAGTTTCCTTTTCTTCTCTTTTTCTTCTGTTGCCGAGTTCTTCTTGGCCGACTTGACCAATCGACCTAACTCAACAGAGCCCCCTCCTCCAGCCGGCGGTCGGTGCCGCGGGGCCGGAGCGCGAATATCTCCCCGACCGGACGGAGAGCGACGTGGACGACCCCGACTTGGGGGCGGCCGCCTTGCACGACAACACCATGGGAGGAGGCGGCGAAGCAGGCGACTCTAGGCTCGGAGCCGGCCTTGAAGATTTTCCAGATGACGACAAGGGGGAAGTCGCCCCGCGCCGCCAGCCGGCATCCGATCAGCCGGGCGGGAGCTCAGCTGCCGCGCCGGCCGCCCGAGGCGGTGTGCCGAAGCGTCGGGCCACGTCAAACATGTTCGGCAGCCGGCCAAAGAAGCCCAAGTGCTCGGCTGCAGCGACCAAGCGGGACGAAGCGGACGCGAAGGCCACCCGCTTCCGCAAGGTGATGAAGGAGCCGCAGATGGTTTCTGCGTAAGTGCCAACTCCCTCACGTGTTCTTTCTTTCTTCTTGTTGTTTTCTTCTGACTTTTCTTTGTCTTTGCCATGGAAACAGGGCTCCGCTCTCTCTTGAGCAGACTATTGCCACCTCCGTGGTTGGAGCGGCAAGCGGCTCCACCAGCGCCCATCGCGTGGACCCTCGCACCGAGCTTCAGGCGGCGATGGAGCGGAATGCGTGGGAAGCACGTGAGGAGCGGGAGGCAGAGCAGCAGAAAGCGGCTTCCGCCAAGGCGGCGCAGGAGGCGGCGGAGGAGACGACGAGGGCGCAGGCCGATGCAGCGGCCAAGGCCCAGGAAGATGTCGCAGCCGCGATAGAGGCGAAAGAGGCTTTGCGCAATCAGCCTTCGCAGCTTGTGATCCCCCTCCGCTCCGTGGCGCCCGAGATCCTGGTGGTGCCGCCTGAGGAAGCCGGCGGCATCCAGCTGGTGATAGAGAGGGAGGAGGGCGATGTCGTCACCCCGAAGAAGGAGGCGGCTCCGACAGTGCTGACTGGGGCGGACCAAGGCGGCCAGCCCAGCTTACCGCATGTGCCGCCGACTTGAGGTGAGCCGGCTGTGAGGGCGGATCTCGTGGTCCAGCCCTCGGCGCGCCAGCGTGCGGGGAAGGCAACCTCGGCGCCAAACCCACAGAAGGCCGCAGGCTCGGGCTCATCGGCCCAGGATCTGGAGACGGCAAGCGTCAGCTCGCCGGGATGGACGCCGGGTGGCGGGACAGCTGTGCTGAATGCGGTGGCACAAGATGTCTGGACCCAGCTTCAGTCCCAGGCCGCCGTGCTGAAGCAGTACAACCAAGAGTTCTTGGCGACGCAGATGACCATCTGGGTAAGCTTCTCGTCTTTTTGCTTCTTGCTCTTGAATTCTTCTGTGGGGGTGCGTCAGCGCACCCACTGGGTGTAGTCCCCGAGTTCCAAGTCAGCTGTTGAGCAGGCAGCTTGGAACTTCTTAGTAGACTTTGGGTGCTAACTTGTCTTTGTTTGTTCGTCTGTCCCCTCTTGCAGGACTATCATAACCTCCGCGCGGCAGCCTTCAACTCCCATACCCGGGAGCTGACACAGAAGACGGCTGACCTTTCTGAGAGCCGGAGTAAGTGTTCCATCCTCTGTCTCTTGTGGGGGTGCGTCAGTGCACCCACTGGGTGTAGTCCGCGAGATTCGGGCCAACTGCTGAGCATTCGGGCCGGATCTTTCCTGATGACTTCTTACTTATTTCTTTTTCTTCTTTGCTATTTCTGCAGAGGCCAACACCGATCTGCGACAGCAACTGGGTGAGGCCCAGGCCGCCCTGCGCGTCAAGGAGGTCGAGTGCAACACCTTGGCCCAGGAGCGCGACCGCCTGGCCAAGAAGCTGGCCGACCAGGAGGAGATCCACAAGGCGGCCCTGAAGGCGATGAGGGACAGCGGGGCCGCCCTCCAAGCCGAGTACGAGACCGAGGAGGCAAACTGGGCCGAGTCGAGGTAGGCGCTGAGCCAGGGCTATGGCCAGATTGAAGATCTGGTTGACGGTAAGCCGCCTTCCTCTCCGTCCATTTTCTTGCCGCCTGCTGCTTGGTCCGACTTCTGACTTTGTGTTTTTTGTCTTTTCTTTTCTTCTTTGTACAGAATACTTCCCCGGCTATTCTGTTGCCGCCAGCCAGGTCATTGAGGCCCACCGCAATGCGAAGAGGCAGGCTGGTGCTGAGGTTGCGCCGGATGCCCGCCGGACGCTCAAGGAGCAGCTCATGGCCATCCAAGCCCGTCTTCAGCCGGCTCACCGCATGCTCCGCCGCCTTCCGCGCGTTGGAGCCCAGGTGATGTCCGCCCTCTGGCCCGGCGAAGTGATTCCCCGCACACCCAGTCGGACTGCCGACTGGCTGGAGGTGGCAGTTGGTCGCTTCGAGGCCTGGAAGGCCTCTGTAGCTCAGGCAGGCGCCAGGCGGGCGCTGAAGTTCGTCCGAGCGTGGTATCCTGGGCTGAACCTGGCCCAGCTGGCCATGTGGCGGCAGGAGGCCAATGAGGAGCTGGAGCCGGTGCGGCCGGCTATCAACCAGTGCGCCTCGGTGATCGCCGAGTACACCGACACCAGCGCCTTTGACCCCGAGGTGAATGACGATGGCGTTGCTCTACCGGAGGAGTGGTTCAGGCTGAACCCAGCAGATGGTGAAGACTCGGGGGAGGAGACCGACTCCAGCGACGAGGGTGAGGAAGAGGACGAGGACGATGGAGATGTTGTGTCGGATGGTGGAGAAGCCGACCAGCCTCAACTTGACCGTGCCTCCAGCAATGAGGCAAGCGCGAGCACGCGACCTGCCGCTCGTGATGATCAAGTCGAGACTCGCCAGCCGGCCACTCATCTAGTCAGTGCTGCCGCCTCCACAGACCTGCCCAGCTCCCCTGTTACGCCCTTGGCCTGAGCTGCCATCTTTATCTTTGCTTTCCTGTTTGTTTACTTTTTGAACAATATTCGTTAAATTCGCGCAGTTCCACCCACTGGGGGTGTATTCAGACTAAGTTGAATGTCGGCCCTCCGAAGGCCTTTTGTGTAAATATAATCTTGTGTGCTTTCGACTTCCGACTGTGCTTGCTGTCGGTGTCAAAACCGGCGGATCTCGGGTAGGGGGTCCCGAACTGTGCGTCTAGGCGGATGGTAACAGGAGACAAGTGACACGATGTTTTACCCAGGTTCAGGCCCTCTTGATGGAGGTAAAACCCTACGTCCTGCTTGATTAGTATTCATGATATGGGTAGTACAAGAGTGGATCTACCACGAGATCAAGGAGGCCTAACCCTAAAGCTAGCCTATGGTATGATTGTTGTAATGTATGTTGTCCTACGGACTAAAGCCCTCCGGTTTATATAGACATCGGAGAAGGCTAGGGTTACACAGAGTCGGTTACAATGGTAGGAGATCTACATATCTGTATCGCCAAGCTTGCCTTCCACGCCAAGGAAAGTCCCATCCGGACACGGGACGGAGTCTTCAATCTTGTATCTTCGTAGTCTTGGAGTCCGGCAGACGATGATGGTCCGGCTGTCCGGACACCCCCTAGTCCAGGACTCCCTCAGTAGCCCCTGAACCAGGCTTCAATGACGATAAGTCCGGCGCGCATAATGTTCGGCATTGCAAGGCGGGTTCCTCCTTTGAATAATCCAGAGAGGATCATGAACACCAGGATAGTGTCCGGCTCTGCAAAATAAATTCCACATTCCACCATAGAGAGAATAAAATGTCCACAAGTCCAATCTGCTGACGTATTTTGCGGCATGTCGTCACGCCACTACCAAGCCTTTACTTGAATCGTTTTTTATTATACCACCTCATCACATTTAGCGAAGCGGTTTCCTTGGCACGTCTTGTCGAAGCACAGATCGTGTTCCCCTTACTCCGGGATTCTCATCAATACGAGCATGGGTAACCCAACCGTGCCCGTCGCCACGCCTCCTCTATCGAAGGTGAATTCCAAAAGGCCACGGAGACGGCTCTTGGTATTTTCCCCCTTTATAAGAGGACCAAGGCTTGTTTCTTTTCTTCAATCTTCCATCGAATCCTCTCCTTGCTCCAAGTTCCAACACCCAGAGCCCTAGATTCGAGCGCTTCGGACCTTCAACAATGTCCGGCTCCGACCTTCATGGTCGGTGAATGCCTTCCTCCGTCACGGAGGAGGACGTGCTAAAGCTGCGTGAGGCCAAGTACCTGTCTTATGAGATTTCGCACAGGTTGCCCACCCAAGGGCAGGCCATACCCACTCCCGAGCCCGGTGAGTATGTCGTCTTCGCATCCCACCTCCGTCGGGGTTTAGGCTTCCCGACGGACCCCTTCGAGAGAGGGCTCATGTTCTACTACGGGCTGGATTTTCACGATTTGGCTCCAGAGTCCATCCTCCATATCTCCGCATTCATTATTGTCTGTGAAGCCTTCCTCCGCGTCACCCCCCACTTCGGCCTGTGGCTGAAGACCTTCAATATGGAGCCGAAGATGATCGGGGGGCGTCAAGCGGAGTGCGATGGGGCGGCCATAAGAAGGAGGGCCGATGCCCCGTGGCCCGAGGGCTCCTTCCAAGAGGAGCTCGGCTTGTGGCAGCAGGAGTGGTTCTATATCACCGCTCCGAAGGGAAGCAAGCAAAAGCCGCCGCCTTCATTCCGCCCGGGACCTCCACACCGGTTGATGTCGTGGGTCAACCAAGGGCTCAATTGGGGGCCGTCCGAAGACGTGCCCTTATTGCAGGGCCGGATTCGAGACCTCTAGGCGAGGGAGATCAATCTGGTTGTGGTGATGCAGGTCATGCTAATCAGGCGTCTTCTGCCCTGTAAACGCCGTCCTCTCCGGTTATGGGAGTTCAATCCGGAGGGACCATGAATTCTCCAACACTTCATGGGTATGACACCCGTGGAGATGTACAAGTTGTTCTTCCGACCGCAGGTGGCGTGTCTGGAATTGACCGAGGACGCATGCCTAAGCTGCAATCGCCCGGATACTCAGGTAAGTAGCTCAGAGTCCGGACGTTCTGTTTATTTGCTTTTCTAAAATTCGCCTCCTAACCCATTATTCTTCATCAGGAGTGGGTAGCGCGATCGAAGCTGATAAGGTGTCCGGCCCCCCTCCCAGAGACCGCACCGGAGCCCGTGCTGGTCAGAATGTTGGAGGTCGCGCCCGTAGAAGGGGGCGATGGGGAAAATAGAAGAGCTATTACCTCGCCCAAGGGGGCGCCCGAAGAGGGGGGGGTCGAAAATCCCTCCTTCCAGGGGGAGAAGAGGACCGCCTCCAAAGACCCGGAGGCCAAAGCCCCTAAACGGGGGAAGAAATCTTCACCGGAGGGTCCTGCGTCCGGGGAGAACCCGGACGTACAATCGTCTCTAAAGGATCAGCCCTCCAGCGAGCCGTGAGTAGGAAAATGGGAGTTCATTAGTAGGAAAATACCCCTATTTGTGCTTCTGTGGATAACCGAAATTTTTGCTTTACAGTTCGGATCTGCGGACTTCTCAGATGAGTTCGTCTTCGGGGGATCTTCGTCCGGAGATGATGGAGAGCGAAACGCCTCCGTCTGCTGCGCCGTCGGACAGGGCAGACGAGCCTGAAGTATCATCACGGAGGGTATCCCAGAGCCCGGTGGAGCCAGAGAGTTCGGCGCCGACTAGTGTCCGGCCGGAGGAGCTGAAGAATCTGCTTGAGAGGGCGTCCATCTCAGAAGATCACCGTGCTTTGATGAGTATGGTGATTGGAAGGATTTCGTCCGCCGAAAGCGGATTGCATAATGCCGTCAGGAGTTTGCTGGCGGGATTTGAGGTACACAAGAACGATACACCTTTTTGACAGTTTTGCACATAGAAGTGCGCCCTGTATAGATAGTAGCGCCTGAGACTCGGTAGGTTGTCGAAAGCGACAGCGTGCCGAGGATCAAAATCGCAGGTATTGAATGTCGCCCTTCCTATGCAGGTGGCGGATAGTCCGGGGGCTAGCCGGACTAGTGGAGTTGTCGAGTTAATGCGGCAACTTGATGTGGCGGATGCGGACATCGCGCTTGTCAACCGGCGACTTGACGAGTCGCAAGGTAAATGAATTCTCCGCAGTCACTTATTTAAGGGAGCCAAAGCCTGCTTCTGACAATATATATGATGTGATACAGACGGTGCTGCTGCTGTGGAGAGCCTTCGGGCCGAGCTTGCTCAAGCTAAGGAGCAAGCCCGAAGGAGTGATGCGGCTGCCTCGAGGGCGGCCGAGGAGTTGAAAGCCGAAAAGGCTGCACACTGCCTAAGCAGGGAAAAGATGGCCGAATTGGCCATGAAATTGAAGGATGCTACCGACCGCAATGAGGCTCTTGAAAAGGAGCGCCTGTCGTAGCGAGAAGACCTGGGGAAGGCCACCGCCGAGGCCAAGGATGCCCTTCTGCAATGCGGGCTATGAAGGAGGAGCTGCGCCAAGCCGGAGATATTGTGGCTGGCAGGCCTTTTCTGCTGCGTCGCCAGTTTACGGATCCAAAGTATGCCCAACTTGGCCAGCTGTGGGGTCCGGAGGATCCATATATGGACTTGGGGGCAAGTGCGGCGGATGTCGTTGTGCACTTCTGGAGTCAGGAGGATCACAAGACAGAAGAGCTATTTTGGTCTCAATTCCATAGTCCCGATCGTTCACTTCCGTTGACCGATCGGTTGGCCGAATGGGCTGAGCTGAACAGGTTGTCCGGACTTGCCATGACTGATATCGTGGCTCATGTCTGGCCAGAGAGGCCCAAGGCGACGAGCTATTTTGGCTTATTGCAGCAATTTCTTGGAGCGGTGCCGCGTATCAAGGAGATGAAGCGGTTGGCCTGCATAGAAGGCACGCGGATGGCCCTTGCCCGTGTGAAGACACATTGGACAGAGATGGATGCCACCGCTATTGCAGCCCAGGGTTCGGACGAAAGCATGTTACCCGCCGAGCACTACTTTGGGGAAGTTATGCGTGGCCCTCGTGTAATAGAGTCGCAGTGCTCGAAAAATGTCACGTTCAAATGAACGTTTTATCTTGTAAAACAATGATTATGATGTAACCGCTTTTTATACTTGTGCGTTCCAAGTATTAAAATATCTCCTATGCGGTCGTTTATGTATACATTTGTACAACCTGAAAGATGGCAGTCTTCGGCTTCAGCCCCCACGCACAAGGTGCGGGGGTGTTTGCAAAAAATAGCGCGTTTTCACACTTAATCTGACGTCTTGGTCCTGTTAAGGAGGTGGTAGCGTAGCAAACGAGGCAATCCGGACTATGATGCTTTATCACTTTCACTTAGCCATTGGAGTTCGAGGGTGGGGCTACGATATAGACCCTTGGGGCACCGCGCTTCTCCGGATTCGGGGCGCGTGTGTGCCTGACCGGGAAACGGTCCTTCGTCAAAGCGGGGAATTCTAAACATTCCGGTAGTCGATCGAGTGGTTGACCAGTCTCTCGCTGTATCATGACAGTCAGTTTTCGGCTTTCTCTACTGAGGTGCTCGCCCAGCCGAACTGGGGCACAATCGCAGTAGTTCTCCTGGTGCCGCGTTAGCCCATGATACGGAACGTAAGGCAGCAAACCACAGGATCCGGGCAAACCCAACATTTGACCAAAGACATGATTCGGAGCTGATGCATATAAGGCCTAACTCGAGACGCCGAACACTCCCTAAGGTGTTTGGTCTTTATGATAATGGGCAGAACAGTGCCCTAAGCCCTTAGTGTCTAGGTACGGGCATGGTCCTCTGACGCGGCCGATGCCAAAACGTCAGGCTCCACTTTGGTTATAATAAGAAACCAAGGGATTATGCCAACAAGAGACAGCAAAAAAGGTTTACGTAGGGTCTTAATCTGAAAAGAATCCTTGCGACGGGTCCCTACTGCATGTCTGCGCCTGTGTCTCCGTTGTGCCATTATCCTGGACGGGTGTGCGCGTTGTTCATCTGTAAAAAGAGAGGAACTTAGTTTGGAAGGAAATTGTGCGAAAAAATATATACGAAGGAAGAAATATAAATAAGTAAAGCGGAGTCTGTATGAGCTCTCTGTTGCTTGTGCGCGCAGCCCCTTGTGAAGGGATGTGCGGCTAGGGAGCCCCTAGCTTATTTGTGCCGGACTCGTCTGACCGTGTCCGAGGTCTTTAAATGACCCTCGCACTAAAATGATGCCACGTGGACCGGGCATCTTAAGTGTAAGAGACGCGTAATGTGGTATGGCGTTGAAGCGGACAAAAGCTTCTTGTCCCAAGAGTGCTTGATAGCTACTTTTAAATGGGACAATATGAAAGATTAGTTTTTCCCGTCGGAAGTTGTTCGGTGACCCGAACACGATCTAGTAATAAGGAGCCCGTGCACTTGGCGTAAGGGCCTGGTGTCACTCCTTTAAAGGAAGTGCGGCTGTGTCGAATTTTAGCAAGGTCTATCCCCAACTTGCGGATTGTGTTTGGATACAGCAGGTTTAAGTCACTGTCCCCGTCCATCAGGACTTGTGTAAACTGCAATCCGTCGATTATAGGATCCAATATCAGGGCAGTCCATCCTGCATTTCGAACATTTCTGGAATAATCCAGGTGGTCGAAAGTGATTGGTTTTGATGTCCAATCTCTATGTTCCGCTGGGTTGGACCGTGCGAGACCCATTTTAACGGGTGCCGCACTGCTTTTCCATATTATCACATGAAGTGAATTTACTGCTTTGACCTCTTGTGGGAAAGCCTTTTGTTTTCCGGTGCTCTGCTGGTGGGGTTTATCATCATCTTTGCTTGATGCGTCGAGCCCCTTGTGTTCGGTGTTTAATCGGCCGGACTGTTTGAAAACCCAACAATCTCGATGGGTGTGGTTTGCAGGCCTTCCGGGGGTACTGTTGATTTGACATATCCGACCCAAAATCTTGTTTAAGTTGGATAGCTCATCGCTGTTATCCTTAAGAGGCGGTGTTTTGTTGTTTGGCCGCGAGCTTTTGAATCCGGCATTGACCGTCGTGCTCTTTGGGCTTTTCTCTTTATTCCGGCGCTGGTCTTTTCTGCCCTGTGATTTTCTGTTTCCATCTCTGATCTCGGATGTACTTGGGTCGCTGGTGCTACATTTTGCTAGCCATCTATCCTCTCCCGCACAAAAGCGGGTCATGAGGCTTGTTAGCGCGGACATTGTCCTCGGCTTCTCTTGGCCGAGGTGTCTGGCGAGCCATTCGTCTCGGACGTTGTGTTTAAAAGCTGCTAAGGCTTTGGTGTCCGGACAGTCGACTATTTGGTTCTTTTTGGTGAGGAACCTGTTCCAGAATTTGCGCCCTGACTCTCCGGGCTGTTGAGTTATATGACTTAGATCATCTGCATCCGGAGGGCGGACATAAGTTCCTTGAAAGTTTGCTCTAAACGCGTCCTCGAGCTCTTCCCAACTTCCAATAGTGTTTTCTGGGAGGCTTTTGAGCCAATGACGGGCTGGCCCTTTGAGCTCGAGGGGGAGGTATTTTATGGCGTGGAGATCATCTCCTCTGGCCATGTGTATGTGTAGTATATAATCTTCTATCCAGACTCCAGGGTTTGTTGTTCCGTCGTAGGCCTCTATGTTTATGGGTTTAAATCCTGCTGGGAATTCATGATCCAGCACCTCGTTTGTAAAACATAGTGGGTGTGCGGCGCCCCTGTATTTGGGTGTACCGCTGTCTTCGTACACTTGGCGTGTTGCATTGCTTCCTGGGGCCCTCTTCTTTGGCCCGTAAATGGACCTGGCTGGGCCATCCGTCTTTTAGATTTTGGCCTATCATCTGGCCGTCTATCCGACCAGGCAGCCTCTTTGTTTTTTGACTGTGGGGGCTCTATGGCCTACTCGTTAAATTCTGGCAACAGCTTGCGCTTTGGGTAGCTCTTTGATTGATGGCCATTGCCGTATTTGTCTGCGGTCTTGAGCACTTTGCTCCACCTCATTCTGAGTGTATCTTCCGCTGTTTTGAGCTTCCGTTTTCCCTTTTTCAAACTTCTTGCGGTGGCGACGAGTCTTTTCCGAAGGTTTTTATTCTCCGGCGGAGTGTCCGGCGTGAGGTCGTCTGGACTGTTGTTTTTGCTGGGCCTGGACTGATTATCTGACTCGTCCTGTTCGGACGGTTGCTTGTCGGCGTGTTCGTCGTCCACTGGTTTGCCCTGCTGCATTGCTGGGTCATTAGGAGCGCTGTTGTTGTCGAGGCGGGATTTAGGGCGGCGTCTGCGTCGCCATTTTGGTTGTTTGTCGGCGGGATTATCTTCTGCCGCGCCCCGTTGGTCCTCGCTATCGCTTCCTTTTGGGGTATCCACCATGTATACGTCGTATGACGAGGTGGTCTTCCCGTGCCCTATAGGCGCTAGTTCTTGTTCATCTCCGGCATCGTCGTCCATACCGTCGATGTCTTCGGAGTCATAGTTTAGCATGTCGGTTAAATCATCGACAGTGGCTACAAATTGGGTGGTGGGTGGGCTTTGAGTTTCTTCGTCGTCCGAATCCCAACCGTCCTGGCCGTAGTCCAGCCAGGTCTCTCCGGATAGCGAGAGATGTTTTAACGAATTTAGGATGTCGCCCAAGGGCGAGTGTTGGAAGGTGTCTGCGGCGGTGAATTCCATAACCGGCGTCCGATCGGATTTGATTGGCAGGGGCGCGGGCGGTCCAGAGTCCGGCAGGGAGTCCAGCACCTCGGAGTCACGAGCTTCGCAAGGGATAAGGTTAGTGTTCGAATCCATCGCCGTGGAAGTTGAAGCCCCCGAGGCGGTGTCCAGCCACCAGTCCTTGATCTGGGCAATCGGCTCCGGACTAAGGACCGGAGCAGGTTCTTGTGTGGCTACCAAGGCGCTGTTCGGCGGTAGAGCTAGATCATGCCCATCGTAACAGTGCGGCACGCTTGGCTATGGCTCGAGCCTGTCGAAGATCAAGTCCTCGCGGATGTCGGCCGTGAAGTTTAGGCTTTCGAATCTGACCTGACGGCCAGGGGCGTAGCTTTCGATCTGCTCCAGATGGCCAAGTGAATTAGCCCGCAGTGCGAAGCCGCCGAATACGAAGATCTGTCCGGGGAGAAAAGTCTCACCTTGGACAGTGTTGTTGATTGAAGAAGCCATCGAGCCTATCGGTGACGACACAGAGGAACTCTCAATGAAAGGACCAATGTCGGTGTCAAAACCGGCGGATCTCGGGTAGGGGGTCCCGAACTGTGCGTCTAGGCGGATGGTAACAGGAGACAAGGGACACGATGTTTTACCCAGGTTCGGGCCCTCTTGATGGAGGTAAAACCCTACGTCCTGCTTGATTAATATTGATGATATGGGTAGTACAAGAGTGGATCTACCACGAGATCAAGGAGGCCTAACCCTAAAGCTAGCCTATGGTATGATTGTTGTAATGTATGTTGTCCTACGGACTAAAGCCCTCCGGTTTATATAGACACCGGAGAAGGCTAGGGTTACACAGAGTCGGTTACAATGGTAGGAGATCTACATATCTGTATCGCCAAGCTTGCCTTCCACGCCAAGGAAAGTCCCATCCGGACATGGGACGGAGTCTTCAATCTTGTATCTTCGTAGTCTTGGAGTCCGGCGGACGATGATAGTCCGGCTGTCCGGACACCCCCTAGTCCAGGACTCCCTCACTTGCATTTCATCTTTTTCGGTTGTTTCCTTTGCCACCCTCCCTTGGTCGCCGCCTTCCCAGCCGGGCAGTTGCTCTGTAGTGTGTGGCTGGGAAAGTACTTGGCCGTGTGGGAGGGCAAGTACTTTAGCTTTATTAGATTGTAGCAAGGTGAGTAGGAAGTCGGCTGGCCGGCTACTTAACAGTCGGCTGGCAGGGTGGGGAGCCGGCTTGTGTTATGTAAGCCCGTTGGTCCTTAGCCGTTTTTCATGTGGTCATCTTTTCCTGCCTTTAGATCTTGCGAGTCGGACAGTCGATTCTGCGAGCTGTGACTTTTGGCAAGAGAGGGCTTAGATGCCGGCACACTACTTGTCTGACTACAGGCGGAACTTAGCTTAATTTAAGGCGGCAAGTCCCCGGGCCGACTGGTCGAACCCGGTGCCGGACAGAAAAAAATGTAATAACACATTCATAGGCATGATACTCATCATATAGATAAAAGAGGCTAGTCCCTGAGTTCTCCTCGGGGAGCCCGGTGTCTTGTACTTAATACAAAAGATAGCGTGATACATACTACATTTAGCTGTAAAATCTTCGGAGGAGATTGGCGTTCCATGGTCGTTCTGACTCCTTGCCGGAATCATCTCTCTTGCGCGCCTTGGGCTTCTGTGTCGATCAGGTAGTAGGAATCATTGCCCAAGGCCTTGCTGATGATGAAGGGGCCTTCCCAAGGGGCCGAGAGCTTGTGCTGGCTGGCTATTCGCTGGATCAGCCGGAGCTCAAGATTGCCCTCTTGGAAGGATCTTGGCTTGACCTTCCGACTGTGGTAACGGTGCAAACCTTGCTGGTAGAAGGCGGACCGACTGAGTGCTAACAGCCGGCCCTCTTCCAGCAGGTCAACGTCGTCTTCTCGTGCTTCCTTGGCCTCCGCTTTCGTGTACATGGTGACTCGAGGTGAGTCGAACTTGATGTCAGTTGGGATGACAGCCTTGGCACCATATACAAGGAAGAAAGGAGTGAAGGCGGTTGACTTGTTCGGGGTGGTACGCAAGCTCCAGAGGACGGCCGGCAGCTCCTCGGGCCAGCAGCCGGCCGAGCGCTCCAGTGGTACGACCAGTCGGGGCTTGATGCCGGATAGGATGAGGCCATTTTCTCGCTCGACTTGGCCATTTGACTGCGGGTGGGAAACGGATACTAAGTCCAGTCGGATGCCCTATGTCGCGCAGAAATGTGCCAATGCTTCCTTGGCAAAATTCGTGCCATTGTCGGTCATGATGTTGTGCGGTATGCCGTATCGGGTGGTGATGTCAGTGATGAATATCACAACAGTCGGCCCATTCAGCTTCTTGATTGTCTTCGCTTCAATCCACTTGGTGAACTTGTCCACAGCGACAAGCAGATGTGTCATGCCGCCACGTGCCGTCTTGAATGGGCCCACCATGTCCAGCCCCAAGACGGCAAAGGGCCAGGTGAGGGGGATGGTCTTGAGGGCAGAAGCCGGCAAATGTTGCCTGGAGCTGAAAACTTCGCAACCTTTGAAGTGTTTGACCAATTCTTTGGCGTCCTCCAAAGCAGTCGGCCAGAAAAATCCATGGAGGAAGGCTTTGGCGACGAGTGATCTTGAAGCCGCGTGGTGGCCGCACTCGCCTTGGGGGATATCTTTGAGGATTGCAATGCCCTTCTCTGGCTCGACGCAGCGCTGGAAGACTCCAGTGACACTGCGCCCAACGATTTCTTTGTTCACTATTGTGTATGCTCCAGCTCGGCGCTGAACTTGTCTTGCCGAGATCTCGTCAGTCGGAAGCTCTCTGTTTACTAGAAAGTTGAGGATGGGTTAGGCCCATGATGGAGCTGCGACTTCTTCTATGGCCAACACGGCTACTGCGACTAGGGCGGGTGGGTCGGGTGGTGAAGAGTTGGAGTCGGCCACCGCCTGTTGTGTCGTCGTAGTCCCCGGGCCGGCTGCTGCAGTCCCCGGGCCGGGTTCTGAAGTCCTCCGGCCGGGTGCGACTACAGCAGTCCCCGAGCCGCCTGCCGCAGTCCCCGAGCCGCCTGCTGGGTTCCCCAAGTCGGATCCGACTGCGTTGGGGTCAGGCGGCACGAAGATGGAGTCTAATTCTGGAGACGGCTTGACAGACGGCTTGAGGAGGCGCTGGTGGGAGACGCCGATTGGTATAGCTTGCCGGGTGGAGCCGATTTGTGCCAGGGCATCTGCTTGCTCGTTGTCAGCCCGTGGCACATGGAGAAACTCGCACCCTTCAAAGTATCCGTGGAGCTGCTGAACAAGGAAGCGGTAGCTTGCCATGTTTGCGTCCTTGGCGTCCCAGTCGCTAGATGATTGCTGGATCACCAAGTCCGAGTCGCCATAGCATAGGATCCGGCGGATGCCGAGTTCTTTGGCCAGCCGGAGCCCATGTATGAGCGCCTCGTACTCGGCCACGTTGTTGGAGGCGTCAAAATGGATTTGCAACGTGTATCTGAGCTTGTCGTCCTTGGGAGAGGTGAGGACGATCCCGGCTCCCAAGCCGGTGCACATCTTGAATCCGTCGAAGTGCATCCGCCAATGGGTGGGTGCCGGCGGCAAGTACTGGGTCTTGGCCCAGTCAACAAGGAAGTCGGCTAGCACTTGGGACTTGATGGCGGTGCACGGCTGGTAGAAGATGGTGTAAGGAGCCAGCGCAATGGCCCACTTGGCCACCCGGCCAGACGCATCCCGACTGCCTATGTTCTCGGCAAGCGGGGCGGTGCAAACAACCGTGATAGGGTGCTCTTGAAAGTAGGGCTTGAGTTTCTTGGCGGCAAAGTATACGCCATAGCACATCTTCTGATAGTGGGGGTAATTCTGCTTCGAGGTCGACAACACTTTGCTCAAATAATACACCGGCCTCTGGACCAGCTGAGCTCGGCCTTCTTCTGGGCGCTGAACCACGATGACAGTGCTGACCACTCGGCTGGTTGCGTCAATGTAAAGGAGCATGGGTTCTTTCTCAGTAGGTGTCGCCAGGACAGGTGGCGTGGTCAACATCTTCTTCAACTTGTGAAAAGCTTCGTTCGCCTGGTCATTCCACTCGAAATGAGTGGATTTCCTCATGAGCTGATACAGGGGGAGAGCCTCCTCCCCTAGCCGACTGATGAAGCAGTTGAGGGAAGCCAGGCACCCGGTAAACTTTTGGACATCTCAAAGCCGGGTGGGAATCTCCATCCTCTCTATGGCCTTGATCTTCACTGGGTTGCACTTTATGCCGCATTCAGAGACCAGGAAGCCTAGGAGCTGGCCGGCTGGCACTCCGAACACGCATTTCTCCGGGTTGAGCTTGATCTGAAATCGGCGTAAGTTGTCAAATGTTTCTTTAAGATCTTCCAGCAGGGTGCCGTGCTTCTCCATCTTCACCATAATATCGTCTACATAGACGTGGGCATTTTTGCCGAGTTACTTGAGGAGGCATTTCTGCATGCAACGCTGAAAAGTGGCATCGACATTTCTCAAGCCAAATGTCATAGTCAGGTAACAAAAAGCTCCAAATGGTGTGATAAAGGCGGTCTTCAGGCGGTCAGCCGGATCCAACTTGATCTGATGATAACCTGAGTAGGCATCCAAGAAACTCAACAGCTCGCATCCGGCTATGGAGTCTATCACTTGGTTAATCCAGGGCAAAGCAAACGGATCTTTGGGGCAAGCTTTGTTAAGGCTAGTATAGTCTATACACATGCGCCACTTCTTGTTCTTCTTCAACACAAGGACCGGGTTGGCAAGCCATTCTGTAAAGAACACTTCCATAATGAAGCCGGCTGCCAGAAGTCGGGGTATCTCGTCACCAACAATTCTTCTCTTTTCCTCTGACAGTCGGCGGAGGGGCTGCTTGACTGGTTTCGCATCTGCTCGGACATGTAGCTTGTGCTCAGCGAAATCCATCGGGACACCCGACATGTCTTTGGGGGACCATGCAAAGATATCCCGATTCTCACAGAGGAAATCAACGAGCTTGCTTTCCTATTTGTTGTCCAGGTTTGCTCCTACAACAGCAAACCTCTCTGGGTGGTCTGGGTCCAGAGGTATCTTCTTTGTTTCCTTGGCTGGCTGGAAGGAGCCCTGAGCTTCCGACTCCTTGGGGTCAGGCGATAGGTCTGGCTGCTTGCCGGCCATGGCCACAACCCGGTCAAGGATCTTTTTCTCAGCAGCAATCATGAGGGACTCTGCCAGCCGGCTGCTGGCTGCAGCACATGCGGAGGATTTCTTGTAATCTTCGGCTATGGTGATGATGCCCTTGGAGCTCGGCATCTTCATCTTGAGGTATGCATAGTGGGGAACAGCCATGGACTTGTCCAAGGCAGGTCAGCCAAGTAAAGCGTGATAAGGGCTCTCTAGATCCACTACTTCAAACCAGACTGCTTCACGGCGGAAGTGATCCTTGTCTCCAAAGAGAACATCTATCTTGATCTTGCCGATTGGTGAGCATGACAGGCCGGGTACAATGCCATGGAACACGGTCTGACTGGGCAGAAGTTGCTTCGTCTTGATGTTCAGCTTCTCCATGGTGTCTCGGTACAGGATGTTGATGCTGCTCCCACCATCGATCAGAACTCGGGAGAAACGAGCGACTCGCCTTTCTGTTGCAAAGGTGGCTTCCAGCACCAATGCATAAGACCCTAGAGACGGCATCACCTCTGGGTGATCATCCCGGCTCCAGCTGATAGGCTTTTTAGACCAATGCATAAATTCTGGGTCCTTGGAGGCAACCGCATTGACTTCTTGGTGCTGACGGCGCCGGCTGCGCCTGTCCTCGGCTTGGCTTGTGAAGATGATGTACGCTGCATGCTCGTTGGGGAACTCATCTTGAATGGCTCCGACTGCTGGGCGAGTGGCCGGCTGCTGAGGAGCCGGAGGTGGCTGGCCAGTAGGCGGAGGGGGCAGTAGTCCTTCGCCCTTGGAGATCCGCGTGAGCCAATGACACTTCCTAGTTGTGTGGTTGGATGGCTTCCCGCCGCTGTGGAACTTGCAGGGGGCATCAAGGGTTTGCTCATAGGAGAAAGCCGACTGCCAAGCCGGCCTGCCACCCTTCGGACGCTTGGGCGCGGGCTGCCCTTCAGGCTGTTCGTCTTCGACTGTGGCCACCTGCCGACTGGTGGAAGGCGGCATGGGAGGCTTGCGCTTGTTGTCGTTCTGGTGTGGGCGTCGGTTGGAGTCGCCAGCCGGCGTTCTTGGAGCCAGAGGGAGCACCTTCCCAGAGGCGTCCACTCGGAGCTCGGTCTTCATCGAGGAGTCGGCCGTGGCGTATTTGTCGGCTATGATCAGCAGTTCGTCGAGTGTAGCCGGCTCGTCGCAAAGAAGTTGATGCTTGAGAAGGGTGCCCTCTCGGCACCCGGCCGTGAAGTACTCTATCGCTTGCACCTCATGCACGCCCTCGCAAGAGTTGCGGAGCTCGGCCCAGCGTGTGAGGTAGTCGCGAGCCGATTTGCTGGGGCCTTGGACGCACAAGGAGAGCTGGCGAGGCTTGGGAGGCCGCTTGTACGTGCTGGTGAAGTTGCGGATGAAGACTTCTATGAAGTCTAGCCAGCTGTTGACGCTGTAGGGCTTGACACTGTTCAACCAGGTGCACGCCGTGCCTTGAAGCATGAGGTGGACGTACTTCACGGCAACGCGCCTGTTGCCGTTTGCTATGCTGACTGCAGTGGAGTAGTCGATCAACCAGTCTTCCGGCTTCACCGAGCCGTTGTATTTTGGCGTGTCGCTTGGGAGCGAGAACCCTTTGGGGAAGGGCTTGTCGTGGATGCGGGGGCGAAAGCAAGGCGGGCCGACATCGTCTTCTTATTCTAGCGCCAGGGACCGCGCCAGGCGGTCGATCCGATGGTGGGCATAATTCTCGCCGATTCCTTCGCGGCGGCCCAGTCGGCCACTGAGCGTTGGATGCATGACATGCGGCGGGGTGGGATATCTCTCCCCGCGAGGCAGAGGAGGAGGCGGGTTGCCATGTCGCTCCACAGCACGGGGGCGGCCTTCTGCGTCACGCTGGATGGAGAGGCGAGTCTGACTGCGGCTAGCAGTCGGCCCCTTGTCCTTCAGCTTGCGGGCGCCGCCTGCACTTGGCGTCCAGGACGTCGCGCCGTGCTCTCGGCGAGGGGGCGGATCATCATTTCACCGGATGGGCGCTCCGGTGCGGCAGCCGGCTTCTTGCTGCTCGGCAGCCGCGTCAAGGAGCTGCTGGACGCGCTCCGTCATGTGGCGACACTCGTCGTCCTCGAGCTTGTCTAGCTCATCTGCTACCGCTTGGGCAGCTCGTATGTTCTCCGCGGGCATGGCGTAGACGGGACAATCCGTCCCAAACATGCTGGCGATGGTCGCACCACGCTGCCGGATCGAGCTGATGCAGCTAGGCCCCTCAGGGGCCGGCGTGCCGCCAACGGCTCGGTCCATCTCGCGCCGGTAGGCTTCCGAGAGGCGTCGCATGCTGGCCAGTCGGTTGGCGCTGTCGATGAGCTGGACGTGGCGTGCTTCCAGCATCTCAGCGTCTACATCTTCCGGGATGGTCGCTGCCAAGTCTCGCAGCGCCGCATCGAGTGGGTCTCGAATGCCTCCGTCCGAGTTATCGCCATTGTTAATGACAAGCACCTCCGTGATGGTGCTCCCGCCGCTGTGCTCCCGAGGAGGCGGCTCATTGTAGACCACCATGTTGGTGGGGAACGCATCAAGCAACGCCATGTCGGAGTCGACGATCATTGGGTCGGTGGAGCCAACAGACTCCAAGTCCACAGCAGGCTCGCTGGCGACGTGAAGCTGGTCGAGGAGGCTCTCAGGGCAGTCGGTGCCTACATCGGATGCAGGCTCGTCGGAGAGGCGGATCTCGCCAACAAGATTGGCGAGGCAGCTTGCTGCACAGGCGATCTCTGTCCCGTGCAGTGCGTCGAGGCTGACGCCGTCGGACATGCTAGGCTAGCTGTGCTTGCCAGAAAGGAAAAGGGTTCCCGTTCAAAGCAGGTCTTCGGACGACGGTGCACCTGGCCCCATGGTGGGCGCCAAATGTCGGGTGGTAGGTGCGACATATGCCAGCGGGTGGCTTATCATTGTGGGAGCCAGTAAGACATCGCCGGTGCCTGGAAACAGGATAAGACGAAGACATGCACGCCGACGAAACTTACCCAGGTTTGGGGCTCTTTGTGGAGATAACACCCCTAGTCCTGCTCTGCGGGGTCTCCTTGAGCTAGATCAATACAAGTAGCTACAAGAGGCTCCTTGAGCTGTTTGGCTGGAGAATGAAGAAGGGCAGGACTAGCTCTCCTCTCCTCTCTATGTGGTGTCTAAAACTCTAAGAGCTCAACCCTTTGCATGGGTGCCCTGGGGGATTTTATATAGGCCAACCCCCAGGGTACAATA
This sequence comes from Triticum aestivum, assembly GCF_018294505.1. Lineage (NCBI taxonomy): Eukaryota > Viridiplantae > Streptophyta > Magnoliopsida > Poales > Poaceae > Triticum > Triticum aestivum. The sequence continues at coordinate 243,803,383 of NC_057798.1, forward strand.
GTAATCCATCTGGATATGGGTCCAGGCCGACTTCTCCGCCAACTGGTGGGTCCCACCGGCTGCCGGCCTCTTGGCCGATAGGAAGGGCCCACTGTCCGGGAGTCTTGTCGGCGGCTGGTTACTGTAGCCTTACTCTTGGTGACGATGGCTTTGTCGGGGTAAGCATGGCTATAGTGCCGCCGCCTGGCAGGCTTTCACTGTAGCCTTAAAACGCTTTATCTGCTTAATGGCGCAGAAACTTTCAGGGTGGGGGTGTGCCGACTGTTGGGAGCCGGCTTCCCCCCAGGCCGACTGGTGAAGCTTGGCCGCCTTCTGGTATCTCTCTGGCCAGAGGGGCCCGCCGCCTGCGGGCCGTACTGATGGCCTGTCGTGGGTGATGTCATGGTCAACATGGCAACAATGCTGCGCTGGAGGGGGAGTGGCCGCCCCGTACAGCGCACTGTGGCCACGCTTGCTCCGGGATTGGGGGGGGGGGCAGGCTTCACTATAGCCACGCCCCGTCTTATCGCCGTTATGTGGGTGCAAACTTTGAGGGTGTGAGCCGGGCCGCCTTCTAGGAGCCGACCTTCTGATGGCCGGCTGCTAGGAGTCGGCCCTTGTTGAGAGGGCTTGCAGAGCCTTGCCGCCTTCTGGCAGCCGGCCTAAAGAAGGCGGCCCCACGTCTTGGATGCTCGAGGGCGCAGTCGGCCCGATAATTTTTGAAGAACCGGGGGGGCTGATTAGGCTACCCGTGGCTATTTACTCCGACAGGGGGCGCAGGGCAAGGGAGCATCTGTAGGGCTGCCACCAGGTCTCTTGGGGCGCCCTAGGGGCTGCCTCCTCCCCTCCCACCTATATATACATTGGGAGGGGGCGCCACACAAGGACATGATACGTCTGCAATGTATCTACTTTTCCAAACACTTTTGCCCTTGTTTTTGACTCTAACTTGCATGATTTGAATGGAACTAATCCGGACTAACGCTGTTTTCAGCATAATTGCCATGGTGTTATTTTTGTGTAGAAATAAAAGTTATTGGAATAACCTGAAACTTAACGGAGTCACCTTTTGGAATTAATAGAAAATATTCGCGAAAGAATCAACAGAAGGGGACCCACACCCTGTCCACGAGGGTGCAGGGCACGCCCCCTGCCTCGTGGGTCCCCCGGACCTCCACCAACCTCAACTCCAACTCTATATATTCACGTTCGGGGAGAAAAAATGAGAGAGAAGGATTCACCGCATTTTATGATATGGAGCCGAAGCCAAGCCCTATTCTTCCTCGGGAGGGCTGATCTGGAGTCCGTTCGGGGCTCTGAAGAGGGGAATCCATCGCCATAGTCATCATCAACCATCCTCCATCACCAATTTCATGATGCTCACCGCCGTGCGTGACTAATCCCATCATAGCAGGTTTGCTGGACGGTGATGGGTTGGATTAGATTTACCATGTAATCGAGTTAGTTTTGTTAGGGTTTGATCCCTAGTATCCATTATGTTCTAAGATTGATGTTGCTATGACTTTGCCATGCTTAATGCTTGTCACTAGGGCCCGAGTGCCATGATCTCAGATCTAAACTTATTATGTTTTCATGAATATATGAGTGTTCTTGATCCTATCTTGCAAGTTATAGGCACCTACTACGTGTTATGATCTGGCAAACCCCAGAGTGACAATAGTCGGGACACTTCCCGACGATAATCGTAGTTTGAGGAGTTCATGTATTCACTAAGTGCTAATGCTTTGGTCCAATACTCTATTAAAAGGAGGCCTTAATATCCCTTAGTTTCCATTACGACCCCGCTGCCACGGGAGGGTAGGACAAAAGATGTCATGCAAGTTCTTTTCCATAAGCACGTATGGCTATATTTGAAATACATGCCTACATTATATTGATGAACTGGAGCTAGTTCTGTGTCACCCTATGTTATAACTGTTGCAAGATGAATGTCATTCGACATAATTATCCATCATTGATCCATTGCCTACGAGCTTTTCACATATTGATCTTTGCTTAGTTACATCTCCGTTGCCACTGTTACGATTGCTACAAAACTGCTACTGTTACTTTTGCCACCACTATTTCCATACTACTTTGCTACTAAATACTTTGCTGCAGATATTAAGTATTTCAGGTGTGGTTGAATTGACAACTCATCTGCTAATACTTTAGAATATTCTTTGGCTCCCCTTGTGTCGAATCAATAAATTTGGGTTGAATACTCTACACTTGAAAACCGTTGCGATACCCTATACTTGTTTGTTATCAGGACACAACATTCTCTTAGCCATGTGTGGCACCCCCATCCACCGTTTACTCCGTCGGTCATATTTTCGTAGTGTTAGGTGAAGCCCTGCGGAGATCACATCACCATCACCATCACCACACCGTCGTGCTGTCGGAACTCATCTACTACCTTGCCATCTTGCTGGATCAAGAAGGCGGAGGACGTCACCGAGCAGAACGTGTGCAGAACGCGGAGGTGTCGTGCATTCAGTACTAGATCGGTTGGAGCGCGAAGAAAGTCCGACTACATTAACCATGTTGTGAAATGCTTCTGCTTACGGTCTACAAGGGTACATAGACATACTCTCCCCCTCGTTGTTATGCATCTCCATGGATAGATCATTGCGTGTGCATATAATTTTTTTTGTTCTCCATGCAACGATTCCCAAGATTCAGATCATTTCTCTAACCTCATCCATCACCAGCCATGCTTTATGGCCTCCTATCACTTCCTCCTTCCATTCTCCACCCTTCCATAAATGAAAATTAATAAGAGCATCGGCATAAGAAATTCATAATTTCATCAATCAAAAAGTGACAAAGACAGAACCGTGTTGCCAATTCACTTGGATGTTAATGAGGTCGATTTTTTTCTCAATGAAATTATCGCAAAAATGGGTGCTTCCCTTTCAAGTATTTGGGGGTTCCCCTATATTTTGACAAAAAGGAACACCTACAGGCTATGAATGATAGGATCGTTAAAATAATTTCCTATTGGATGTCTAAGAACTTATCATAGAGGTGTAAGTTATTTTTCTCGGACCTTGTCTCACCTTTTCCTAACCAAAATCGATCAATATCTGAATGAAACAAATTCAAACTTTTCCTATAAATGTTTGTGGCGCAAATTAAAGAAAAAGAGTAATTGGACTGAAGAGATGGATTCCATTTCAATATGATTTTGAGGCGTGCACTGGACTGAAGAGATGGATTCCATTATGGGCCCATTTCTTCATTTGCGTCTGAGAATCCTGCACCATTTTTGCAATCAATGAAAACTAACCTACGTACACATCTCTTAATAATATATCCCTTCGATTTTCACTGGTGGGTCCTCCCTGCCCCTAGATTCCAACCAATTCTCGACACGGCAACTTGTAACTTAATTCCCGTAAAAATCATCAGCTCCGAAGTAACATAAATTAAATCCAAATTCGTAGATAACCAAGAGCCAACTACAACCATTGGAACGAGCCGAAGGAGCGTCCCCGTCATCGCCTCTCCCTTATCAACACCGAGAAAACTTGGTTCTAGTAGACAGTCGGGAAGTAGTCGCCCTATGGCCCGACACGACCAGCGCACCATTACAATAACTGTCACTCATAAATAGAATCATAGACTGACGGGACTTAACATGTAGACACATAAACACACACACACACACACACACACACACACACAAATGAAGACCGCATCGAAGCAGGTCCATCGAAGACAACCACTAACCGAGATTCACTAGAGACACACTTCCACACGCCCTTCGACGTCACTAGACACACCGCCAGGGCGGGGCGTAGGCATGGAGAAACTTATTCCATCTTCAGGGAGCCACCGCCGTCCTATCTTTATGAGCATGACACCAACCCTAACCAAACTCAAAAGAACACCTAAAAAGGGAATCATCCCTCCGGCAAGGCTCACAATCCACCATGTCCCCATGACCCTAATGCTTTTGGAGACGAGGCTAACCAGCGGCGATGCCGATGAGAGGCAGAAACCCTAGTCGCATGTTTGCCCGAGAGGAGAGAGGAAGGGGTATGAGCCCGTCGCTATTAATCTTTTCTGTTTATAAGTCTATTTGTTTTTTAACTCTAAGTGTGCAATTTTATTTATTTATTTAACTTTCGGTGATCAAGTCTAAGTTGACAGGACTTACTCGCTACTAGATCATTGATGGCGTGCATTGCAGAGCTGATCTATTTAGAATTTTCTTGAAAATAGAAAGAAATTAATCATGAACTTTAATAGAGCGATGAATAGTAAATTTAATTGGTTTGTAAAGGAAGTATCAGGTAGTTTGGCGGTACATGATTTTTTTTCTTTGGTCTAATGGGCTTCAATTGGTGCGAGCAATTGCATAGCATAACAACATGTGAAGAGTTGCCAAAATGAAGTCATGTGTATTGTGATTTGAGATTTGGGATTAGTATTTGTCATACTCTCATGTAAATCATTTTAGATGGGGTGTTGTAGATATGTTCATTGATTTGAATTGGGAGGGTGACTTATTTGGTTATTTACAATTTGCCTTCTATATGATTTGTGATTGTGGATTGTTTAGTTCTTCAGAATTTGTTCCCTTTGACTGGTGAATATCGTTCTTGATTGTTGTCCCATCTCCTAATACTACAACTTCTGTCCAGAATTAACTGTTGATTGTCACTGAAATGAGTGTATCTACATACTACACGTCTAGATACACTTATTTTAGCGACGGTTAATTCCAGACGGAGGGAGTATTAACTTGTGATCGGTACACCAATGTATCAGTACAAAACAGAAGTATTCAATCAAAATCTTGCAACAGATAGTGTATAGGCCAGTTGAGAAATTGCATTTGGAGGCTGAGCTCCATGGAGGCCTCCAAATGCAAACTTTAAATTTTGTGAAAATTCATATTTTTACATTGCAAAAATTTCTGAAAAAAATACAGAGATAGATGAAGGCATAATGCACTAGTGCGCAAATTTTCAAAACAAAATACATTGAAATAAGGGTTGTGCAAAAAAACAAATCTGATGCTTTTTATCACATGATACTATTCATCCTCACAAACCATGAATCTGCCTTTTTTGTATAGGTCGCATTTCGACGTATTTCATCCTCAAATTTTACACCCATACACTTAACATCCTTGTTTATTTGTAAAAAATTCAGATTTTTTAAACCACAAATTTTGAATTTAAATTTTTCTGAAATTCGGCCTCCATGAAGGCCGAGATCCAAAACGACATACTCAGGGAAGCTCTCATATATTAAGGACCTCAAATATAGTTTATTGATCGGGTTATAGTGTCCGAGAAGATCATTTCAAAGCTCTATATACAGTATAATATGTATTCAGATCATTTCTCTAACCTCATCCATTACCGGCCACGATTTATGGCCTCCTATCACTTCCTCCTTCCATTCTCCACCCATCCATAACTGAAAATTAATAAGAGCGCCGGCATAAGAAATTCATAATTTCATCAATCAAAAAGTGACAAAGACATAACCGTGTTGCCGATTCACTTGGATGTTAATGAGGTTAATTTTTTTCTCAAAGAAATTGCGGAAAATGGGTACTTCCCTTTCATGTATTTGGGGGTTCCCTTATATTTTGACAAAAAGGAACACCTACAGGCTGTGAATGATAGGATCATTAAAATAATCTCTTATTGGATGTCTAAGAACATATCATACAGGTGTAACTTGTTTTTCTCCATCCTTGTCTCACTTTTTCGAGAAAACCAATGGTGATTCTCATAAATACTCTCTTTGTTTGGAATTACTTGTTGCGAAAATGAATAGAAATGTTTGTATTTAGAACTAAAATACATATATATACATTCATTTCTGCAATAAGTAAGTTCACATGGAGGGAGTATCAACTACTCCTCCGATCCAAAATAAGTGTCTTGATTTTAGTTTAAACAAAACTGAAATCACAACAATTATTTTGAATCAGAGTGAGTACCTAACTGGGATTTGGTTTCTAGGGGGAAAGTTGATAATCTAGGTGTCCCTGATCTTAGAGAGTTTAGTATGGTATTGCTTGCCCCCTATGGTAAGAAAAAACAGAGTGATTAACTACCCATTAATAAACATGGTTTTGCTCGTAATTGTGAAGCTAGGCTCCCATTTTTTATGGGAACTTTCCTGAAAGCATGCATTAGGAGGAGTTTATGTTTAAACGAAGAAAAAACATGCAGAACGGAGCTATGCTGAGAGACGGGCATGTTGGAGTGGAGAGACACGTAACTAAGTGCACACGTGTTGTCGGCAGGGGCGGACAAGGAGGCTGTGGTGACGAGTGATGATGCTACTCTGACTTGATGACCTCTTTAGCTTCTTGCGCAAGTTCGTCGCCCCCGCCCCTCCATTGCGGTACCGGGAATGATCCTCGTATGCCGGTGCCTCCTCGCCGACCGGTCCTAGGTTCGGTTTCGGGTGGACGAGGCTCATCATGGTCTTGAGGGGCGATCACGCCCTGGGATGTTGATTTGCATGAGTAAGTCGTCGATGATGTCTTGGCATGCTTGATGGCGCTATAAGCAGAGATTCGCCCGAGGCCCGGGGCAGGCATGAGGAGCGGTGTCGGCCTCGGTCTGCAACTCTGAGAGTGCACATGGAGGCGACAGTCATGGGATGATCGGATTGGGGCGGCGGCTTTTCCTTTTCAGCCGCTGCGTGGGCATATGTGGGCTCGGGAGTCTCTCATTAGTTTTGTTGGCTGGTTTCCGTCGGTTGGTCGGTTTCCTTGTTTCTTTTCTACTGGATTATTTCCGCCGGGATCTATGATGTAACATCAGATAAAAAATCATAAAACCGGATAAGCGCTCATGTGGGGCGAGGGGTGTATAGACGGGGAACCAAGAAAAGATCGTACACTCGAATGGCAGATTCGTCGCAGCATGGAATGGGGAAATCGATTGGTGCGGAGATGCGCTTATGGGCGAGGCACTAGCCTTACAGTTTGGTCTCAACCTGACAATTACATTTGGGTGTAACCGCATAGAGGTGAACTCCGACAACATCGAGGTGATAAAGACAATGAAGAATGGAAATCGCTCTTTTGGTCCATCGGCGGCAGTTATTGATGATACATATCACCTTGTGTGTGATTTCCCGCATATTATTTTTGAGCATGCTCCTAGAGAGTCTAATTATGTTGCCCTTTGTGTTAGCCAAACTAGATAGAAGTAAGGTGTATGTGGGGTGGATAGAAGATCCATCCGTGAAGATTGTTGATACTCTTGTAAAAGATAATATCATGATCACCTTGCAATAAAGATTTTTTTGATGTAAAAGAAAGTTGTAGGTGCTCGATTAGGCTTCTCGCAGGTGCTCCTGCAGGCCCGCTCCCGCGACTAGGCGCTAGGGTTTCCCCTCCTCACCTCCCGCCGCCGCCGGCCGCCGGCCTCGCGCCCCGCCTCCGCCCCCCTTCCGCCCTCCCCCTTCCTCCGTCCAGATCCGCCTCGCGCCGCCTTCCCGGGAGGTGGCTGGGGCGGAGCTCGAGCTCCTCACCCGCGGATCCCCTCCTCCCCCGCCTCCCCCCGCCGCCGCCGGCGGGCGCCCCCGACGCTGGCCCGGGTGGTGCCGGCGGCGGCGGGCTTTCTCGTCCCCGCGCGCGCTTCCTTCCCGGGGCAGGGAGGCGGCGGCGGTGCAGCCCGGCTTGGCTGCGGTCTGGCGACCATGCGGCGGCGGCCGGCGGCAGGCGTGGTGACGGCGCCGCTCCTTGGCGGCGGGGCGGCGTGGTGGTGCTGGGTGGCCGACGATGCGCCCCCGGCCCAGATCTGGGCCCTAGCGGGCCGGCCCCCGGCGTGGCCTCGTTGTCTGCGACGCGTTGAGGAGGAGCGGCTCGGATATGGGGCGTCGGCGTCGACGACGTGCCGGCAGCAGCGCGAAGGCGGGAGCTTTACATGCCCATGAGGGCTCGGCCGGGCCTGTGGGCCTACGGGGCTGGTGTGCTCCTGCTATTGCGTCTGGACGACTACCGTCGCTGACGGTGGAGGTGGGGCCCTCCTGCGTGCCGACGGTGCTGAGGCCCTAGTCCTGGCTCTGCTTCTTCGCCACGCTGTCCTCACTTCGCGGTGCCGTGGTGAGACGGCGTGGGGGCTTCATGACCGCGTTGGCACAAAGTGGTGGTTGGTTTGGTGGCTGGGTCTGGAGCGCCCGAGGTGCGGGTTGGGATCGGGGGAAACCCCTGTCGGCATGGCCGACTCCGGCGCGGTGGCGCCTGTGGGTGCCACCTGACCTTCCGGGAGGGCGTCGGCGGCTACCATTCCTCTCGCCTCGTCGTGTACCGGGGGAAACCCTTGGCAACAGCGTCATCATCGTCGCGATCCTTCTTGGAGGTGTTGATTGGTGCCGGCGCTTCGGGGTCTTGGAGCCAGTGGAAGAGCCCGGTGGGCGCAGCGATCGCGAGGCTCCTTCGTTTTTGTTGATCCGCCGTTGTCGGCATTTGTTTCTTTTGCTCTTTCTCTGTCGTTTCTTTTAGGCGTGATTGTGCTGTTTCCGCCCCAGCGCCTATCCCTGTATACTTCGCTTGGTTGCTTTGTATACAAAATGGTGGAAAACCCTTTTTTTAAAAGAAAGTTGTAGATAGAGTCCCTACGAACAGAAAGATCGTGGAGGAAAGAACACAGACGGAAGACCCACCTCTCTGTGCGACACGTGGCAAACTGAATCTCAAAGCAGCCATTAATCCCCTTCGCCAAATCCCAATTTCTATTAGCCCGGGTTCAATGTTCAAAGTTCAAACTCCAGCCGCCGGCGGTGCCTCGGCTGCTCGCCGCATCGTTGCCTGTGCGCTCGTCGAAGACAGGTGCAACTCTCCAGCACGGTTGGCGCTGGCGTCTCCTTGCACTGGTCGGATTCCGAATCCGAGTAAAGAACGAGAATGAGAAGGTAGTATACTATAGTACTATAAAAGGTCAGGACACAAGCCCTGCAATCACAGAACCAATTCCGGCTTCGGTGCGCTGCGAAATCTCCAACCGAGGCCATCGCGAGCAATCAATCGTCCCGGCGGGAGCACGTAGGTGCGCGCGAGACCTGCTCGATCTCTCGCACGACAACATGGAGGCGAGGCAGCAGGCCGGCAGCGCGGCCCTGTGCGCCAGCGGCTGCGGATTCTTCGCCGGCGTGGCGACAAACGATCTCTGCTCCAAGTGCTTCAAGGAACAGCAGCTGCTGGACGTAATGGCCTTTGATGGCGCCATCATGTCCGGCCTCAGGTCGCTGACCATCAGGTTGACGAAAGGCGGAGGCGAGGAGGAGACGCCCGAGAAGACGATCAAGAACCGATGCAGCGCGTGCCAGAAGAAGGTGGGGCTGCTGGGATTCGCCTGCCGGTGCGGGGCCACCTACTGCGGCGCGCACCGCCACGCCGACGCCCACACCTGCTTCTTCGACTACAAGGCAGCCGGCCGCGAGCAGATCGCGCGCCAGAACCCGCTCGTCGTCGCGCCCAAGATGGCGAGGATTTGAGCGCTTCTACTCACGACATGTACCCCTAGCTGCACCGACTCCTGCGAGAGACGCCCTAGGGATGTACTGTGAAATTAGTACTCCCTCCATTCCATAATGTAGTGCTTCCTCTATCCACGTGCTTCAACTTTGACCGTAAATTTAACTACCGAGACCGATTGCGGCGGGAGCAAAAATTATATCAGTGAATTCGTATTCGAAAGAAGTTTTCAATTATATAATTTTTTCTCCCGCCGCAGTTGGTCTCGTTGGTTAAATTTATGGTCAAAGCTGGACCTCAGAAAGCGCGGGCGCACTATATTTTGGAATGGAGGGAGTATGTGTCCGATTGCATCTCCGTCGTGTCTATCTTTGTGACGACGAGGCTGTGGGTAGCAACGATGCGCCTGTTTTTATTCCATGCAAATTTCCATTACGTTCTTCGCAAGTTGGTACGCATCATGCATTTGGATGATAATTTGCCCAATTTGGCTGCTTAAATTTGTCCACCACATCCAGATCCAATCGGCTAATTTTCTTTTTCTATCACTCCAGTTACCACCGCACGTACGTCATACACGTGATTGTATATTCAATATTCAATAATAACCATAGCTTAACATCACAAGATTTTGACCACCTTGCCAAGAAATTCTCCTCGTCTAACCTTATAGGGCAAACTCTCCTCCCTCTCCCCCCAAACCTCACCGACAAGCCCGTGGATTTGCCTCCCTTTTCTCTGCTATTCCGGCAGCCGGTCGAGCGGTAGGCAGAAGGGAGGCAAATCCCAATGCCTCCACCTCAGTTAGTAGTTTAGATTAGAATTTTTTTTAATCCTCATAGGTGTGGCCTTCGGGTGGATGACGGCGCTTCTTATTCGAGTCTGTCTCCCAGCTCCAATCCTTCTCGAGTTTGTCTGTTTTTACGTAATCGACGGAGCTTTGGCGTAGTTCCTGTTGTCTTCCTGGGGCGATGAGGTTTGGATTTCTTGTCATATGGTAAGATTTGGTGTCTAGGTACTTCATATCTATGTAAGGGTTCAATAATGACGACTACAACTCCAGGGCACTAGTCCTTAGCGACACGTGCACGGAAATTTCTGGTTGTCATCTACGAGGTCAAGCCGGCTCCTGCAGGGGAGGGGTGACAGCGGCGCGTCGGCGGCTCGTTCTAGCAGTTGTAGTGGTCGTTCGGTGGTCTTGGAATATTAATGTACTATTTTTTATTATGTTTAAGATGTTTTATACTTTCGGTGAACTTTCATGATAGATATGATCCTTTTGGCAAAAAAAATCCTAGTCCAAGCGATTATAGTCATATATTTTAAATACTTTGGTGTAGTGGTCTTTGGAAGGGGAGGAGGGATGGAGCAGATTCCTGAAGAATTATGAGGCCTAATTATGGAGAGCTATTAAGAGGTAACTACTTTCATCATAAACACTAAGACTAGCCACAGTGGGGAGTAACTTAGACTAGTAACATGCATATATTATTAGTCCATGTTGCTACCTCTATAATGGGGAGTAACATATATGTGGTGTCATGCAACACTTCATTTATTATGTTGTAAAACCATCTTGCCTTGATATGTGTGATGTTACTCATACTACTAGTAACTAGCTATGTTACCACATGACTCTTTTTATTCATTAATTATTTGTCACATTATCTATTTTTCCTAAATATGTGTGATGTTACCACATATGTTACTCCCATTGTGAGTAGTCTAAAACTATCCATAATGGAGTAACATCACACAGGTCTAGACAAATAGAAGATGTGGCAAGTAATTAATAAGGAAAGATAGGCATGTGGTAACATAGTATGTTACTCACACTATGGGTAAAATCACACACATCAAGACAAGATGAGTCTACAACGTAATAAATAAAATGTTGCATAACGCCACACATATGTTACTCCCCACTATAGTGGTAGTAACATAAACTAGTAACATATGCATGTTACTAGTCTAAATTACTCCCCACTATGAGTAATAAAGCAATCTGCATCTTTGGATTAACATACTTTGATAGTTAAGATCATATAGATGTTTTAGTGCAAATGTGTTTAGTGCTACACATTGAAGCGATGTGCGACGGAGGATTAAAGATACTAGATGTTACCCAACACGTTGTTGCGAAAATACATGTGTAAATCTATAAAGAATTGGAGAAGTAAAAGTAAGAAATATATTGAGCAATAGAGAATAAGAGTTAAAAAGATAATCTCTCGCTAAGTACCTAGTGCTTTGCAGCAATGAATTCCATTTACAAATTTGACAGTCTGAAGTATAAATGTAATAATCCTGTACCATGTTTTTTTACCATGATCCAAAGGTCCGTATCATAGTAGGTAGATTAGAGGATCTTTGTCCCACATTAGACCAGGTTGCTAACTTAGCACTCTTTTTTAATGAACAAAAGCAATTCGGAAATGGTATAGATGTCATCCATACCATTACATTAGGTAGTTTAGAGGATTTTTGACACACATTAGCTATCCTAAGTTGTTGTCTTAACACACTTTTTCTGAACAAACATAATTCAGAATGGTATGGATGTCATCCATGTGGATGTTCTTGTAATCTGTATGAAAACTCAAAGTTATGTTGAATTTTATAACTGATACGCACTAAGCAATAATTAACTTAGAATTGCACTGACAAAAATGCAAAAGGGACATTAATTTATAATAAAATTAACCCTTGTTATAAATTTAATCTTTGGTGGATAAAAGCTAATGCGTGCTTCTTTTATTTTGCTTGTTGGTACAGGGTTACCTTCTGCTCTTGATAGGAATCTTGAGAAACAAGATGAATCACTCTAAATCACATAAGGTGGCAAATCGCCTCCAGTTGAGCATAATATGTCTGTTCATTATTCCATGTCAAGCCATTGTACACTACAACACTCGATCGTTAAATGATACTGGAACAATAGGAACACGGAAATAGGATGTAGAGAAATGCTACAACACAATTGCGTATGCATGAACTGGTATGTACAAAAATAATCTGACACCCTGTAGCCATTAGCATAGTGCGCATTGGGAGATGCAAACTCAAACATGGCACTTCCATCCATCCAATAAGCAAAGTTCAATTGGATAGTTTCTGCATAGATGCTACAGAAAAAACAATCAATCTAGCATGATGACTTACTGGTGCAAGACTAAAAGGAGATGAAAAAACACAACGCATTAGATGGCAAAAGGATAAACATAACCAAACCTGGAAAACAAATATATCCAAAAAGAAATAAGATTCGTGTGAATGAACAGGAAGAGGAACCCCGTGGTACTATGATGGATTGAATCCCTTCTAGTTGTCAGTCTATACCAGCCTTGAAGCAAGAGGACTCACGGAATGAGGAAATTGCTTGTTCATTGTTCACTCAGCAAATAATTGGGAATAAAAACAGGAGGAAGCAGGGCGATTAGCGACATGGAGATTGTGGCAGAGAATAAATAGGCGCCCAGTTGCTCCCTTGCCTTCCCGTAGATAGTGGCATTCGATAGGAGAATAAATAGGCTTCCATCATACCTCATCACTGGTAGATTCGTAGTGATGGCAGGAGATGAAGGGGCAAAGTGGCATGCTGGAGGCCTAGTAAATGGTGGGCCGCGGGAAAGTAGTGGGAACTGCAGTTACTAAAAAAATAAAGATTGGTATGTTTCTAAAAGATAAAAGAAAGAAATGCTGACGTGACATACTGCATGGGATGGAAATAGACTTAGTGGGGATCATTATAGGTGATGAGGTAGATAGGCTGCATGTCAAGAGAAATCAAGTAGTGGGGATGTACTTCTTAGGTATACTAGCAAGATGCCCATGCATTGCATGGAACATCAAGATGCATTTGTATGAATAGTTTATCTTATGGGAGAAAATGATGAACGAGGGAAGGCCTTATTTGCAAATGTGGAGAGGGGTGTGTGTCGTGGAATTATCACGGCAGATGTCCTAGTGAATGGACTTAGTCGTGGAGCCATCGCAACTAGGAAGCTTGAAGGGGTTAATCGGGACAAAGGACACGAGGTTTATACTGGTTCGGCCCCTTACGGTGAAGGTAAAAGCCTACGGTCCAGTTTTTAGTGGGATTGCTTATGTCTCGATAACCAGGGAGCAAATCGCTTGACCTAGCTCTCGAGTTGATGTTACTTGCCCTGAACCGCCGCCGGGTCGTCCCTTTATATACAGAGGCCGACGCCCAGCGGCTCTACAGAGTCCCGGCCGGCTTATAAACAATGTCCGGCTCGGTCTCTTAATATTTCTTGTCTTACAAGACAAGTCACACATACATGGCGGTTTATCACTACGGGCGTTAAGTCGCCTCTGGGCTTTGAGCCCTTACTGAACCGCCATCTTCAACCTTGGTCTTGGGCTTCAAGAATACTCATAGGTATAAGCCGGCCCCTTCTGGGCGGGTCATACCTAATAGTTATATCCCCAACATTAGGCCCTAGATTGATTTGAACTGGTTCATGTCAATCTTTGATGCTTGAGAAAAATCTTCTGCTCCTTGCTTATGAAGCTTTTTGTAACCCGGCATGACATCATCCTTTGGATTTGTGGTAACCTGCCATGACGTCACCTGTCATAAATACGCGGTTCGTCCAATGTATCTCAACGGATCTTTGTCTTAATGACCATCCAAAAATTGAGGCATCCTTATAGTTGGATAACTATATTTTTCGGCCTCCTCGTTTTTCGCACCCATTTAACAGTCTTTTCCTTATAAATAGACCCGACTAGGTCTCTTCTCATTCTCCCCGTTCCACATCTTCCTCCTCTCGCCCCCATCTATTACTGGAGCTCCGACGCCGTCGCCACAGCGCACCTCGTCTCCGTTGAGCTTGGCCGCTGCATCGACCTGACGTTGACCAGAGAACGGCAGCATTCCTTCTCTGCAGATCTTCCGCAGTAAGTACTTCCCCTTTCGGTGCCATAGATCTACTTTAGGGCTAGCGTGTTCCTTTGTACCGAGTATAGTTCATCCAAGTTCTTGTGTTCTTCTTGCCATGACTTCTTTCGATCCAAAAAAACCCATAGATCTTATGCAGTTCGTGTTTCGCATCCATTTTGGTTGTCAGTAGATCTCCTTTCCATGTAAGAAAACCATCATTATAGCACATGAACTCCTCTGGGCCCTGTTTTTAGGTCTAGTAATTTTTCTTTTCTGAACCTTTGTATGATCCAAAATAACAGCTGCAAATTGTGAAACCTGTTTGTACAACACTTAGGAAAAATCCATACTTTGTTAGCTTTATCTAGTCATGGCGACTCTTATCGCCGGATTTAAGGAAGTAATGCTCAATTAGTAATCTGAACCACCCATGTCGGTTTAAATAGTGCTGACGGCTTATAGAACCTATGGCGGTTTAACTAACCAGGACATAATTATCCTTATACCATTAGGCCCCTTTGTGAGCCGTCAATTTGAATATGCACAGTAATATTTTTGTCCTGCCCGGCTTAAATTTAAATCGGCACTTTTACTTTGTCTTAGGCTTTCAGTCGGAATGGCACCCAAGGCACCTACCTCTTGCAACTGGGTTAAATCCATTGTCACCGACAGCACTTTGGATGACTTTGTGAAGACCGGCTATCTGCCGAAAAAAGAAGTCATGCCTTATCATGCTCCTAACCCGGATGAAGAATTTCCTCAACCCAAAGACGGAGAGGTCGTTGTTTTCACAGATCATTTGAACCGGGGATTTACTCCTCCCGGCTCAAAATTCTTCAGAGATGTGCTGAACTTCTTTGACCTTCACCGACAATACATCGGACCCAATTCCGTGTCTAATAACTGCAACTTCCAAGTGTTCAGCGAAGTTTACCTTGGTGAAGAACCCAATTTGTTGCTTTTCATAGGACTGTTCTACTTGAACCGCCAGACAAAATGTGCCAGCGGCTAGAGCTTGGAACTTGGTGGAGTTTCGCTCCAGTGCCGCAGGGATGTGATCATTCCCTATGCTAACGTGCCAAGCCACCCCAAAGACTGGAATATGACATGGTTCTACTGCAAGGATACCTCTCCGGCTGATGAGAACCCTCTGCCCGGCTTTTGTGCCCTTCGTCTTGAAACCAATCATCCTCTGCCTGGTCCGGGTTTGGCTCGCATGGCGAGTTATTCCGTTGAGCCGCCGCACCGGCTTGATGTGCGAATACACTGGCGCCAAGAATGATCCGCTGTGTCACAGCCCTGACGACTTACCTGCCCATGTCATTGATGATATGACCAAGTCCCTTCTTAATGAGAGTCTGGCGGACTGCGGGAAGGTGGGTGTCGGTGTCAAAACCGGCGGATCTCGGGTAGGGGGTCCCGAGCTGTGCGTCTAGGCGGATGGTAACAGGAGACAAGGGACACGATGTTTTTACCCAGGTTCGGGCCCTCTCGATGGAGGTAAAACCCTACTCCTGCTTGATTGATATTGATGATATGGGTAGTACAAGACTAGATCTACCACGAGATCAAGGAGGCTAAACCCTAGAAGCTAGCCTATGGTATGATTGTTGTTCGTCCTATGGACTAAAACCCTCCGGTTTATATAGACACCGGAGAGGGCTAGGGTTACACAGAGTCGGTTACAATGGTAGGAGATCTACATATCCGTATCGCCAAGCTTGCCTTCCACGCCAAGGAAAGTCCCATCCGGACACGGGACGAAGTCTTCAATGTTGTATCTTCATAGTCTTGGAGTCCGGCCAATGATGATAGTTCGGCTATCCGGACACCCCCTAGTCCAAGACTCCCTCAGTAGCCCCTGAACCAGGCTTCAATGGCGACGAGTCCGGCGCGCGTATTGTCTTCGGCATTGCAAGGCGGGTTGCTCCTCCGAATAATTCGTAGAAGATCGTGAACACCAGGATAGTGTCCGGCTCTGCAAAATAAATTCCACATACTACCGTAGAGAGAATAAAGTTTACACAAGTTCAATCTGCTGACGTATTTTGTGGCGTGACATCACACCACAACCAAGCCTTTACTTGAATCGTTTTTATTATTCCACCTCAGCGCGTTTAGCGAAGCGGTTTCCTTGGCACGTCTTGTCGAAGCAGAGATTGTGTCCCCTTATTTCGGGATTCTCATCAATACGGACGTGGGTAACCCAACCACGCCATTGATTGTGGCGCTTGGGAGATAAGCGAGTTTTACCAGGCTGGTGGGGACGCATAGTTTCATCCGCCCATATATAAGAGGACTACCTACGCCTTCTTCCTCCTTTGCTTATCCATCTCCGCACACTGGAGCTCCAGCGCCCAAGTCCGCACATCTCACCTCGACCTGCTCCAACCATGTCCGGAGCGGGAGGCAAGTGGATGGCCTCCTCCGATACGGAGGGGCACATCAAGAAGCTGCATAGCGCCGGATATTTGTCCAGCGACATCGCGCACCGGCTCCCCGACGAGGGGCAGCTCATCCCCACCCCCGGGCCCCATGAGAGGGTGGTATTCCTTCCCCATTTCCTCTGCGGACTGGGCTTCCCACTCCACCCCTTTGTCCGGGGGCTCATGTTCTACTACGGCCTGGATTTCCACGATCTGGCCCTGAATTTCTTCCTCAACATCTCGGCGTTTATCGTCGTGTGCGAGGCCTTCCTCTGCATCCAGCCCCACTTCGGCTTGTGGCTAAAGACCTTCAATGTCAAGCCGAAGGTTGTGAAGGGCAGCCAAGCGGAGTGCGGAGGCGCCATGGTGGGCAAGATGCCCAACGTCACTTGGCTCGAGGGCACCTTTGTGGAAACCATCAAAGGGTGGCAATCAGGGTGGTTCTACATCACCGAGCCGCGTGACCCTGAATGGGCAGCGGCCCCCGAATTCAGATCTGGCATCCCCATGCGGCTCACTTCCTGGAAAGAGAAGGGCCTACAATGGGGCGATTCGGAAGAGCTGACCGGACTCCAATCCTGTCTCCAAACCCTGGTGAACAAGAAGCTCAAGCTTGTTAATGTAATCCAGGTCATGCTCATCCGCCGGATTCTCCCCTGCCAACAGCGGGACTTCAATTTGTGGGAGTTCGATCCGGCACAGCACCAAACCCTGAGCGACCTCTTCGACACTACGTATGAAGACGCCTGGAGGGTGCTGTTCAAGGGCGCTGAGGCCCCCGCATCCGCTACTGAAGATCGCGGATTCAGCTCGCAGCGTCCAGCTGGTGAGGTAAGCCATGTTATCCTTTATGGGACACTTGCTTTTCATAGTTTGACTCTATGCGGGATCTAAACTCCCAATACCTTTAACAGGCCTGGCAGAAGACGTCCGGACTGGTTAACTGTCCGGCTCCCCTTCCAGAAGACCCAGCGGATGCCCGTCTAACAGGGCTGCTGGTCCCGGCACTTTAGGTTGTGCCGGAGAAGAAGGCCAAGAAGAAGGCCACGGGAACCCGGAGGAGTTCCCGGCGCCAGGTGTTACCGGATTCATCGTCCGATGACTCCGAAGCGGACTCCTCCCACAAGGACGAGGAGGAGGAGAAAGAGGCCTCTCCCCCCGCGGGGGGAGAGAAGAAGAGGAAGGCCTCCCCAACGGGGGAGGCCGAAGGGTCCAAGAAGGGAAGGACCCTTCCCCCGGACTGCTCTGCCAACGCCGGCGACGGCGACGAGGAGTGGCCTGTCGTGGTTCTAAGTCTGACAGTAGAATGGGGGTAGGTATGGAGAGGCAAGATCCTAGCTATGGAGCAGTTGTAAACACAAGGGATGTACGAGTTCAGGCCCTTCTCGGAGGAAGTAACAGTCCTACGTCTCGGAGCCCGGAGGCGGTCGACTGGATTACGAGTGTATAGGTTACAAGGGTGCGAACCCTTTACACTGAGGAGGGGGTGGCTTATATAGTGTCTGCCAGACCCCTCCGGCCCTCAGTTATGCAGGGTTTAAAGTACATTAAGGCTAGGCGTTACTGGTAACGCCTTACATAAAGTGTCCTAAATGCCATAAAGACTACTTAATCACAGACCGTTTGGATGCAGAGTGGCTCTTGATCTCCTGATGGTCGAGTGAGTCTTCATAGTCGAGTCCGTCGAGTGAAGTCCCTCTTGGTCGACTGGAATGCAGTTTCTTCTGAGGGTGTCCTTGGGAAGGGTACTTAGGACAGGTCTATGACCCTACCCTAGGTACATGACTTCATCATTAGCCCCCGAATGGATCGAGGTTTGAGTGAGGAAGGAGTTGATGATATTTCTGGCTTGCTTTTGTGTTCTGAACATGTATCATCTTGGACCAATAATCTTTTCGTTGATAACAACAACTTTTCTTTCAGTCGCCTTGATCCATTCTTCTCTCCCATCGAGTGAACTTTTGAACTTAGTAAACTTCCGAGTGATGGATCGCAGGAAATCTCTCGTCTGACAGATTGATCTGCTGTTAGCGGATTTCGTGGGATCTGAATTTTGGGAAGCGCGCGAAGCGGGGCGGACCGCGGTGCTCGGATGGGATAGGGCATAGACGCCTCGATTCCCGCGCCGCCTTTTTCGCCACGTATCGCGTACGTGCGACTGTTTCGGGATGTGATTGGATTGCCTGGGCCCACTTGTCATCCACTCGGAAGCGCCCTTATAAAATGCGCCCGACGAGGGTTTTTGAACAGTACCTCCCCACTTCTCCTTCTGTCCTCTCCACCTTCGCCCACAGTGCCTGCTCTCGTCTCCGCCCAACCACTCCTCGTACGCTTCACCGGCAACAATGGTGAAGGAGAAGACGGCGGCTTTGGAGCGCGCGAAGAAGGCGACGGCGACGGGGAAGGCGAAAGGGAGAGCGACCAGTCGGGGCGGATCCTCGTCAAGGTCCCGCCTGCCGCACGGTTGGGTTCAAGGGGATTGGATCCGCTCGATCATCACCGAGAAGGATCTCACTGAGATGGCCAACGAGGGTTTGATCCCTGACGGGGCAGCGAGGCTCCCGGGGAACGAGTGGCAACCACAGCCGCAGGAGGGTGAGTGCGTTCTTCTGGCTACTCACATCGACCGCGGGTTCTCCCTGCCTCTGAGTGTTTTCTTCCGTGGTTTCTTGAATTTCTTTGGGGCGCAACTCCACCATTTCAATCCAAATTCCATCGCCTACCTTGCTGCCTTCGTGTCCATGTGCGAGAACTTCCTGGGCTGCCGACCGCACTGGGGTCTGTTTAAGCACATATTCACTTGTCGCTCACAAACAGTGAAAAAGGCGAATCCAGATGACGATAGGACTAAGGTTATTCAGATATGCGGGGGTCTTGGGATTCAGATGAGGAGCAAGAGTACTTTTCCGGCCATGACTCTTCCTGAGTCGGTCAGAGGGTGGCAGTCGACTTGGTTCTACTGTCAAGACGAGTTGACACCGGGGCAGTCGACTGGTCTCCCTCCATTTTCCATGGACCGAGTAAACAAGCCCTCTTCTCTGAAGGTGCTCCCTGAGGAGAAACCCCAAGTAAAAATGTTGATGGAGCGTGTAGTCCAGCTAGTTTGGGAAGGAGTGACGGGCATGGATCTTCTGGAGGTCTTCCTTAGGAGGCGCATCCAGCCACTTCAGTACCGAGGCCACCCAACGTGGCTGTACTGTGGAACCGAGGATGAAACTCGGGTCCATCCAGAAGCAGTCGACGACGCCACACTGGAGAGGTGGATGGCCGCGGTCACAGGGAATAAGGACAACCCTCGAGGAGCCAGGAGGATTCCACCACTCGACCATTCCTACACTCCGGACACGGTATGCTCACTTTATCCTCAATTTTAATCTTGCTATACTCATCTGCTTTTGCTGCAAACTGGTGAATTGATCTTTGCTTTGTTGTCTGTCAGGCCACCACCAAATTATCATCGATGCCCAATGGAGCACAGACGCCGACTGAGGAGGAGGAAGGAAGTGGGGGTGAAAGACAGGAGGAGTGGGACTCGGATGCCGTTGATGATGATGATGATGACTCTGGTGAGGAGGAAGAAGAGGAGGAGGAGGAGGAAGTTGTACCTCCTCGCTCGGAAAGACGTTCGAAGCTCGTCCATGACCCTGCAACCGAACGTGGTAAGGGGGTTGCGACTGTCGCGCAGTCGACTAAGCGCCCTCGGACCACTTCCCCAGCGCCGACTGAGAAGGCGCTGAAGCAATCTCGAGTGGCGCCATCGAAGCCAGCGAAGGTCTTGCCGAAGATGAAGGTGGCGATTCCCACCATATCAGGGTAATAATGCTACTTGAGTCTTCTTGTTCTACATGAGTTTATTTTTGGTCGACTCATGAGTTAACCGACTGATTTTTGGAATTGCAGTGCTGCTACTTCTGATACCTCGGCCAGGGCTGAAGATCATGATATGGAAGACGTTGCTACTTCAAAACCTGGTATGACTTTCATAATCCCGTCTTCAGTCGATTGGCTCTTTGTCTCTAATTTTGATTCTTTTCTGTAGCTCCGTCCAATGTCGTTATTACCCTTCCTGACAACGACGATGAAGAACCACTGAGGCCAAGGAGGAACAGGAAAGCGTCTGTTGGCAAGGTGACTCAGGGCGTGCCAGCCTCTAAGACACTGGTCGCGGAGGGAGAGAACATCACTCGGCCTACCATATCTTTTGCGGTACCGTTGACGAGTGCTCGCCCCTCATCGTCGAGTGCTGCACAGCCGTCACTTTTCTCGACCCACTTCGTCCCAGAGGACCAAGCCAGTGCTGCGAAAGAAGCAATACGCCAGGCAGAAGTCATGATGGAGCAAGTGAAGGCCATCCGAGAAGCAAGCTAGGCCGCCTATGACTCCAGCTCAGCTCTTCAGAGTAACGTTCAGGTCAGTCGGTCATCGCCTGTTCTGTTAGGATATGATATTTGAACATTCTTCATTCTGAAATCCATAGTGATTGTCCTACACCCACTGGGTGTGTTGATTGGAATTCCGGTTTAGTGGGGGCACGCTGAGTGCACCCACTGGGTGTAGTCCCCTAGGCTATGGTGGACTGCTGGCAGTCGACCATAGGCTTTATAAGTTAAGTTTTTCCTTCATTCGACTAGGTCGAATGGATTTCCCAAACCGGTGGGGGCACGCTAAGTGCACCCACTGGGTGTAGTCCCCGAGACTGTGGTCGACTGCTGGCAGTGGACTACAGTCTGAAGAGCATCTCCCGTTTTTTTGTTGTTGGTCGACTGGTCGACTCTGGCTTGATAGAACTAGTGGGGGCACGCTG
This sequence comes from Triticum aestivum, assembly GCF_018294505.1. Classification (NCBI taxonomy): domain Eukaryota; kingdom Viridiplantae; phylum Streptophyta; class Magnoliopsida; order Poales; family Poaceae; genus Triticum; species Triticum aestivum. The sequence continues at coordinate 243,824,961 of NC_057798.1, forward strand.
AGTGCACCCACTGGGTGTAGTCCCCGAGACTATGGTCGAATATTTGTATTCAGCCGTAGTCTTAGAAACGTATGATTTTTCCTTAGTCACTCAGAAGGGAATTGTCTTTGACATTTTGTCGATTGGTTCTTCGTAGAAATCCTGCGACCTTGCGGCTCGTTACACTGAGTTGGAGAACAAACACATCCAGCTCGAGCTTGATCTGAAGCTGGCCCAGGAGAATTTATCGAAGGCGAAGGAGGAAGCTAAAGGTATGTTTGGTGAGGCTTCGACGACTGCCTTTGCCCCTCATTTGTTTCAAAGTCTGATCTTGCTGTAACTTTGCAGGCAAAGTGAAGGAGGCCCAGAAGAAGAAAGACCTTGAGTTGGCCGAGATGCAGAAAACAGCTTTAGAGAAGACCAAGCTCGCAGATGAGAAGTTGGCTTCGGTCACCAAGCTTGAAGAAGAGAACACCAATCTGAAAGCTGCTCTTGATTTTGCCAACAAGGAGGTCAATCGACTGAAAAGTGATAAAATTGCCCTGAGTGACAAGGCCAGTGAGTTAGTGGGGAAGAAGAACGATCTGGAGGCTTATCTGGGCGGACTCGCCAAGAAGCTATTCCTCATGCTCGAAGGTAATCTTTTGCACCAAACAGGTATTTCAACTGTGATCTTTCCATTCGACTGTTGTTTTGACTCGGTGGTTGTGCTTGCAGAATTTTGCCAAAACTTTGAAGAGGAGACTGGTCGACTGGAGCCTAACCTGGACCCCATCAACTCTCCGGTGAATGATGAAGTCGCCATGAACGTGCTCCAGCTCGAATCTCGTGTTGCTGCCGTCGTTGATTATCTCGCAAGGCTTAAGGTCGCCACTTCCCGCATCGACGCTACGCTCTGGCCCAGGGAGACGCTCCAGAATGACCTCGAGTCCCTGATGACTCGACTGAACACAGTCCCAGGCCGAGTGCAGGAGTGGAAGAAGTCTTCTGCCAGGTGTGGAGCAGATGTTGCTCTATCTCTGGCCCGAGTCCATTGCAAGGATGCATGAGAAGACAAGTTGGCAGCTCTTCGGGTGGCTAACACCAAGAAGCACGATTTCCGGTCTTTCATGGAGACCTTCATCGCCGCTGCCACTCGGATTGCTGATGGAATCGACCTTGACGAGTTTGTTGCACCTTCCAACCCTCCACAGGAAGGGTAAAAAACTTCTTGAGCTCGACACTTTAAATTTGCCTCGGTATGCCGAGTGATTTTTGTAACCGACAAACCTTAACAGGCTTAGCGCCTGAGCACTTTCGGTTCCGTTAGGTATTTATCCGAACTTGGATTCGACGTTTGAATATGCTTGCATTTGGTTTGAAATGTCTTTTGCAGGTTAAAGCGAGGCGCTTATTGCAATCGACTTGTTCCCTAATTCACTTAGGCAGGCACTGGGCTGCAGCTAAGCCTCTGAGTGTGAGGTTTGCTCTCCACTCGGTAGGATTTTCAAAACTTAGGCAAGCACTGGGCTGCAGCTAAGCCCCCGAGTGGGAGGTGTGCTCTCCACTCGGTAGGATTTTCAAAACTTAGGCGAGCACTGGGCTGCAGCTAAGCCCCCGAGTGGGAGGTCTGCTCTCCACTCGGTAGGATTTTCAAAACTTAGGCAAGCACTGGGCTGCAACTAAGCCCCCGAGTGGGAGGTTTGCTCTCCACTCGGTAGGATTTTCAAAACTTAGGCGAGCACTGGGCTGCAGCTAAGCCCCCGAGTGGGAGGTCTGCTCTCCACTCGGTAGGATTTTTAAGGTGTCTTATGGAAAACACATTGTACTTGTGGCGTAGCTCGGAGGAGAGGGTAGCAGTCGACCTGCACCTCGTCCTCCTTGCAGAGCGCATGTTGTACTTGTGGCGTAGCTCGGAGGAGAGGGTAGCAGTCGACCTGCACCTCGTCCTCCTTGCAGAGCGCATGTTGTACTTGTGGCGTAGCTCGGAGGAGAGGGTAGCAGTCGACCTGCACCTCGTCCTCCTTGCAGAGCGCACATTGTACTTGTGGCGTAGCTCGGAGGAGAGAGTAGCAGTCGGCCTGCACCTCGTCCTCCTTGCGGAGCGCACATTAAATTGAAACTTAGGCGAGTGCTTGGGCTGCAGCTAAGCCCCCGAGTGGGAGACTGGCTCGCCACTCGGTAGGATTTTATTGAAACTTAGGCGAGTACTTGGACTGCAGCTAAGCCTCCGAGTGGGAGACTGGCTCGCCACTCGGTAGGATTTTATTGAAACTTAGGCGAGTACTTGGACTGCAGCTAAGCCTCCGAGTGGGAGACTGGCTCGCCACTCGGTAGGATTTTATTGAAACTTAGGCGAGTACTTGGACTGCAGCTAAGCCTCCGAGTGGGAGACTGGCTTGCCACTCGGTAGGATTTTATTGAAACTTAGGCGAGTACTTGGACTGCAGCTAAGCCTCCGAGTGGGAGACTGGCTCGCCACTCGGTAGGATTTTATTGAAACTTAGGCGAAACGGATTCGCAGCTAAGCCCCCGAGTGGGAGGCCGGCTCGCCACCCGGTAAGGATTTTTTCTTTTACAAACTTAGGCAAAATGGATTCGCAGCTAAGCCACCCACTGAGGGGAATTTTACTGAACAATAAAAATTGTTGGGGAAATTATGACACTATTATCTTGCAAAACATGAACTACAGAAGTACTTTTATTACAACTCATCCGAGTGAAAACTTTAAGTGTAAAATGGGCGGAGTAGCTCCGCGTTCCAAGCTCGGGGCTCGTCGATTTTGTGCTCGATGTTGTATAGACGGTACGCTCCGTTGTGGAGAACCTTGGTGACGATAAAGGGTCCTTCCCAAGAAGGAGCAAGCTTGTGTGGTTTCTGCTGATCCACTCGGAGAACCAAATCTCCTTCCTGGAAGGCTCGACTCTTCACGTTTTTGGCGTGGAAGCGACGCAAGTCTTGTTGGTAGATGGTCGATCGGATCAGAGCCATCTCCCTTTCTTCCTCTAGGAGGTCGACTTCATCTTTCCGCGCTTGTTCTGCTTCAGCTTCGGTGTAGAGCTCAACTCGAGGAGCGTTGTGGAGTAGATCACTCGGTAAGACCGCCTCAGCTCCATAGACCAAGAAGAAAGGAGTTCTTCCAGTCGACCGGTTAGGCATGGTCCTTAGACCCCATAGTACTGAGGGGAGTTCATCGACCCATGCTCCAGCCGCATGCTTGAGGTCACGCATCAGTCGGGGTTTCAACCCTTTCAGGATCAAGTCGTTGGCCCGCTCCGCTTGTCCATTCGACTAGGGATGGGCGACTGAACCGTAGTCGACTCGTGTGCCTTGAGATGTGCAGAACGCCCTGAATTCCTCCGAGTCGAAGTTTGATCCATTCTCAGTGATGATGCTGTGTGGGACTCCATATTTGAATATCAGTTCTCTGAAGAAGCTGACGGCAGTACCGGCGTCAAGGTTCTTGATGGGCTTAGCCTCAATCCACTTGGTGAACTTGTCGACTGCTACCAGTACATGTGTGAAACCGCTTCGTCCTGTTCTCAAGGGGCCAACCATATCCAAACCCCATACTGCGAAGGGCCAGACGAGTGGAATGGTCTTCAGAGCTGATGCAGGCTTGTGTGACACGTTGGAGTAAAATTGGCATCCTTCGCATTTGTCGACTATTTCCTTTGCCATTTCATTCTCCCTTGGCCAATAAAATCCGGCTCGGTATGCTTTGGCCACAATGGTCCGAGAGGACGCATGATGGCCACAGGTCCCCGAGTGGATGTCATCAAGGATTATTCGACCTTCTTCTGGCGTTATGCACTTCTGACCAACTCCAATCGCGCTCTCTCTGTATAGCTGTCCTTTAATCACAGTAAAGGCCTTGGATCGACGGACGATCTGTCGAGCCTCTTCCTCGTCCTCCGGGAGCTCTTTTCTCAGGATATACGCGATGTATGGAATTGTCCAGTCGGGAGTGATCACCAAAGCCTCCATGACCAAGTCGACCACTGCTGGGACTTCAACCTCAGTCGGATATGTGGCACTCTTGGGCTGCGGAGCTTCTTCGGTGAAAGGATCTTCTTTGACTGATGGAGTATGGATATGCTCCAAGAACACATCGCTGGGAATGGCTTCTCTCTTGGAACCTATCTTCGCCAAATCATCAGCCGCTTGATTCTTCAGTCGGGGTATATGATGGAGCTCTAACCCCTCAAACTTCTTTTCCAGCTTCCTCACTGCATTGCAGTATCCAGTCATGGCTGGGCTTCTAACGTCCCACTCCTTCATCACTTGGTTGACCACCAAATCTGAGTCGCCATAAACCATAAGGCGACGGACGCCGAGTGAAATGGCCATGCGCAACCCATACAAAAGGGCCTCGTATTCTGCCTCATTGTTGGAGGAATCAAAGTGAATCTGGAGCACATATCTGAGCTTATCTCCTCTGGGGAAAACCAGGACAACCCCAGCACCGGAACCACTTAACGTCTTAGAGCCATCAAAGAACATGGTCCAATGCTTCGAGTGAACTTGAGTCGGCTGCTGTTGTTCAATCCACTCGGCAAGGAAATCTGCTATTGCTTGGGACTTAATGGCTTTCTTTGCCTCAAACTTGATATCAAGGGGAAGGAGTTCAATCGCCCATTTCGCCACTCGACCAGTTGCATCTCTGTTGTGCAGAATCTCTGAAAGTGGAGCGTCGCTGACGACTGTAATGGAATGATCAGAGAAATAATGAGCAACCTTCTTCGTGGTCATGTAGATCCCATACACAAGCTTCTGATAATGAGGATATCTTTGCTTTGATGGAGTCAAAACTTCATACAGATAGTACACTGGGCGCTGGACTTTGAGGGCTTTCCCTTCTTCTTCCCGCTCGACCGTAAGTACTGTACTAACGACTTGTCCTGTGGCTGCAATATAAAGCAACAGAGGCTCTTTGCTAATTGGAGCAGCAAGCACCGGCTGGGTGGAGAGCAGAGCTTTTAGCTCGGCAAACGCTACATCAGCTTCTGGAGTCCACTCGAACTTGTCTGCCTTCTTCATCAGTCGGTAAAGAGGCAATGCCTTTTCACCGAGTCATGAGATGAATCGACTTAATGCGGCCAAGCATCCAGTAAGCTTCTGGACATCGTGCACCCGCACGGGGCGTTTCATTCGGAGTATAGTGCCGATTTTTTCTGGGTTAGCATCGATTCCTCGTTCGGAAACAAGAAAACCGAGTAACTTGCCACCAGGAACTCCGAATGTGCACTTTGATGGATTGAGCTTGATATCATACCTCCTGAGGTTGGCAAATGTTTCAGCGAGGTCAGTCAGTAGGTCGGAACCCTTTCGCGACTTGACCACGATATCATCCATGTACGCTTCCACATTCCGACTGATTTGAGTGAGCAAACACTTCTGAATCATTCGCATGAACGTGGCTCCGCCATTCTTGAGGCCGAATGGCATGGTGATATAGCAGAAGCACCCGAATGGAGTGATGAAAGCTGTTTTTATCTCATCAGGTCCGTACAGACGGATCTGATGGTACCCGGAATAAGCGTCTAGAAAAGACAATCTCTCGCATCCCGCGGTCGAGTCAACAATTTGATCGATGCGAGGGAGAGGAAAATGATCTTTTGGGCAGGCCCGATTGATGTGTTTGAAATCAATGCAGATGCGGAGTGACTTGTCCTTCTTGGGCACCATGACGACATTGGCGAGCCACTCGGAGTGGTATATCTCTCGGATAAATCCTGTCGCCAATAGTCGAGCCACCTCCTCACCAATGGCTTTTCTCTTCTGGACGGCGGACCGTCGGAGATGTTCTTTGACTTGTTTTGCTGCTGAGTCGACTCTAAGGCGATGCTCAGCCAGTCCCCTGGGAACACCCGGCATGTCAGCTGGCTTCCATGCAAAGATGTCCCAGTTCTCATGAAGGAACTGGGTGAGCGCTTCTTCCTATTTAGGGTCGAGTGTTGTGGAAATATGGGTCGGAGCTGTATTGGTGTCGGTCGGGTGAATGTGAACGGGCTTTGTCTCACCGGACGACTGAAACGCTGATTCTGTGGCAGGCTTCTTAGCCCGCAACAAATCACTCGGATCTGCATTTTTCTTATATCCCTCTAGCTCGACTGTTGTCACCTGGGAGTCGGCAATTTTTGAGCCTTTCTGGAAACACTCTTCTGCTTTTTTCCGATCACCAGTGATAGTGATCACGCCTTTGGGGCCGGGCATCTTCAGTTTGAGGTACACGTAACATGGTCGAGCCATGAACCGTGCATAAGTTGGTCTCCCCAAAATAGCGTGGTAAGCGCTCTGAAAATCCACGACTGCAAACGTCAGCTTCTCTTTGCGGAAATGCTTCGAGTTGCCGAACACCACGTCCAGAGCTATCTGACCGAGTGACTCAGCTTTATTTCCAGGTATAACTCCATGAAAACTCATGTTGCTGGTGCTCAGTCGGGACATCGGAATGCCCATTCCTTTCATCGTGTCCGCATATAATAAATTCAGTCCACTACCACCATCCATTAGCACCTTCGTCAGTCGAGTGCCTTCGACGACCGGGTCGACCACCAAAGCTTGCCTCCCAGGGGTGGCTATATGAGTCGGGTGATCGGACTGGTCGAATGTAATGGGAGTTTGGGACCATCTCACATAACTGGGCGTCGTCGGGGCCACCATATTCACCTCACGATTGATAACTTTCAGTCGGCTTTTGCTCTCCACATCAGCAAAGATCATCAGAGTGGAGTTAACATGAGGATATCCTCCATCACTGTCCTCCTTGTCTTCGGCTTTTTTCCGACTCCTTTTCCTTGTCCTTGGGCTGTTTACCTTGGAACTGCTGGATCAGGAGCCTGCACTGCCGAGTGGTATGCTTCGGGTAAATGAAATTACCCTCTTCGTCTTTCTTCGTGTGGATGTGACACGGCAGATCCATCACGTCATTTCCTTCTTTATCCTTCACCTTCTTAGGGTTCCAGGATCCTTTGGGTTTTCCTTTGAACTTGCCCTGAGTCACGGCCAGAGTCTCTCTAGGGGCCGCTGGCTCGTCTTTCCGCTTCTGCTTTCGACTGGAGTTCCCTTTCTCTGACTGACTAGGCTTGTACTTGCCGCTCCGGAGTCGGTCCTCTTCTTCGCCGTTGGCATACTTGGTAGCAATTTCCATCATCCGACTCAGGGTCATATCTCCGGTCCGACCAAACTTCAAACTCAATTCTCTGTTCTTAACACCATCCTTGAAGGCGCAGACTGCCTAATGATCAGACACGTTCTCCACGGTATGATGCAAAGTGATCCATCTCTGAATATACTCTCTCAAGGTCTCATTCGACTTCTGCACACAAACTTGCAGCTCTGTCAGTCCAGCAGGTCGCTTGCAAGTTCCCTCGAATGTTCTGACGAACACTCGGGAAAGATCTTCCCAAGTGTAAATGCTGCTAGGAGTTAACTGATTCAACTACGCCCTGGCCGAACCTTCCAACATGAGTGGTAAATGTTTCATAGCCACTTCATCATTTCCGCCACCAATCTGCACCGCCACTCGGTAGTCTTCAAGCCAAGTTTCAGGCTTAGACTCACGGGTGAACTTGCTGACTCCAGTCGCCAACCTGAAGTTGGGGGGAATCACCGCGGCTCTGATAGCCCTGCTGAAACATTCCGGACCAGAAACATGCACTCGGCTGCTAGTGGGCGCATCTCTGTCATGGCCACCTCGATGAGCCCTGTTCCGATCGACCAAGCCTTGCACGATGATGGATCGCGCGTTAAAGCCTGGTTCCCTAGGGTCGACCGGAGCTCTTCGTCCCACACTGAGCTCGCGCCTGTCATCTTGCTGCCGATGAGCGTAGGACCCACCCCTCGGGGGAGGAGTGTGCACTCGACGCCTATCATCGCGATCGTATCGGTCACCATATTGGTCCCGTCGATTCTCGCGCCCTTCACGCCGCGGAGGCGATCTAGGGCTGTGAGCCGACTGAACCGTATTCGCAGCGACGGATCGACTATGAATCCTATTGCGTGACTGCGACACGGCTGAATTCTGATCACCTGCTGCTTGGAGCAAATCTCTAATCTGCATCAAGCCTCTGCCAGCCTCCGACTGAGAGGGCTGAATCGACTCTGCTATACGGGTTATAGCTGCTAAATTCTGAATCGGGGTTCGATATACCTGAGACGGCTGCGGGAAGAGTTGATGTCGACTGGAGTCGGGTACTCGTTGCCGCGCGCGCTCGTCGAGTGCTCATTGGAGATTCTCCAGACGAGTGCGTTCAGCCAATTTGGCCAAACGCGCCTCCTCCAAGGCACGAGCCTCGGGGGTTTCTCCTGCGATGGGAGTACGCAGGGCATCCATGTTCCTGCGGCGAAGTTCTTCCCTTTGCAGGGCGTTAAGTGGCTCGGGTTGATATTCCTCATGGACTTGCAAAGGGAAGGTGAATAACAAGGACTTCGCCGCAGACACTATACAAGGAAGGTATTAAAGTTGAGTAACACCGTATTAAAGTTGTACCTTATAGAAAAGAATTTGGTTGCAAGAGAAATGACAAGGATAACGTGGGTACTCCAGGGGCTACGAACGAGGTGGCGACCCTGAAGGAGGCGGTGTCCGCTGCCGAACGCAATGCGGCCACAGAACGCGCCGGGCGAGAGAAGCAGGAGGCGCGGGTGGCGGAGGTACAACAAGAGCTCCGGGCTCTCATGGAAAAACACGAGAATTTGGAGCGTGACTCGAAGACTCGAGAGTCCGAGCTTGCGTCGGCTCTTGAGAGCACCAAAGTCGCGAAGGCCGAAGCCCACAAGGCCCTCCAGGAAATCAAGGAATTGAAGAAGATAGCGGCGGGTAAGGCATTCTTCATTCAAATCAAGCATGTAAAAGTGAATTACCTGTTACTTACCTGAATTCGGAGCTCTCCAGGAGCCTTCGCAAATCTGCCCCGCAGCGTGTCCAACACTACCACTTTCTATAGAGCCGAAGAGGGGAGCTCGACGGAGAAGGTGTTCTGGTCTCAGTATGCTGAGGCCGGACATCCGGTGCCCCTTAGCGACCAGCTGAAGCAGCTGGTCGAGCTCCACAAGGTGGCCGAACAGGCCATGAAGGGCCTTATAGTTCGGCTATGGCCCAAAGAGGCCATGCCTGGGAGCTACTTCGGCCTGGTGCGGCGGCTGGTGGATGCGTGTCCCTGGGTTGAAGTCATCAAGCACTCCGCCTGCATTGAAGGTGCCCGTCGGGCCCTTGCCCGTGCTAAAGTGCACTGGGGCAAGATGGATGCTGAGAAGCTTGTGGCGGACGCGCCACCGCCGGGCAAGGAGTATCGCACACCCGAGATGTATTGTAAGGGTGTCCTGAAGGGTGCCCGCATTATTGCGGGTGAGTGCTCCAAAGATGTAATATTTGAGTAGACTCTCATTTTGTTATCCTGTGCGCTGAAAACTTTGTTCATATGCGCTAAGCAACACTTGTTAATTTAAAATATTACCTTCTGTGCGGCCGTTTATCAAATCTGAGAGATGGCAAGTCGTCGGCTTCAGCCCCCATGCCACGAGTGCTGGGGTGTTCGGGATAAACTTGAGCGCTCTTGTTCCCATTTTTGGGTCCATCTAGGGAGGCGCTCAACACAACGAACAAGGCAACCGGACTTATAGTGCTTGAACACTCTCACTTAGCCATAGAATTCTATAGTTTTAAATTTCGGCGAAGCCCCTAGTGTTCGGAAGGCCGAATTCGGGGCGCTATCCATGCCTGGGCCGGACAAAGCCGGTTCCTCGCTCTAAGCGACATAAGTCTTTAGGGACTCGAAAAAACCTCTCGAACAGTGAACGGCTCTCGCCTCATCATGACGGTCAGTTTTAGCTTTCTCCACTGAGGTGCTCGCCCAACTCAACTGGGGCACAATCGTAGTGGTTCTCCCAGTGCTACCTAACCGATATACCAGAACGTAAGGTACCAAAACATGGGAGCCGGGCAAACCCAACTATTGACGCAAGACATGATTCGGAGCCGATGCATATAATGCTATAAGTTCGGGGTGCCGCACTTGTGAAAGTGTTCGGACTTATCACACCATGATGCGGGGAACTTAAGCCCCTGGTGTATTTATCCGTACCAAAGTGTACGGATGCAATCATGTCATAAATGAACATATGTATAAAAAAAGAATGCAATTATAGGCAAAAAGCGATGCATTGTTTATTCAAATAATACTGCTGTGAATGCAGAACGATACAAATAGTGCGGTAAGCAAGGGGTGGAACTATTTAGCATGTCCCCCTCCAAGGGTAGGCTGCGGAATGGTGTATAAAACAGGTATAATGCTCATAATGGAGACCACCTGGATACTCGTCGTAGCTTTTCTCCTTTCCTGGCTATTGCATCGTGAGTTCGGCAGGTCTGCTGCCGGACAGGGCCTCTGGTAAATGGAGTCCTGAGGATAAAATAAAAAAAGAAAGAAAAAGGATGACACACTTGGGAGCCCCAGGTGTGGTTTAGCCGCACTCTGGGCCTGCCGTGGTCGTGCCCCTCCCCCTTTGCCCATGGTATTTCCAAAGCGTAGTGATGTACGCGGGGTACTGGTTTTGCAATTTTGCAAGGGCTAGGGTTGGGGCCGCATTGCTACGCGTGCTCGGAACGTGCCAGGTGGTCTTGTTGTAGGTTACTCCGGGTGCGCTTAGCAGTGTCCGATCGCTTAACGGCCGGACTCGAGAATTGCCTTAAGAGGCTGCTCTGCACTTCTACCGCAAGAGCCGCTATATGTTCCTCCATTCAGAGGGAGCGTTCAGTGTTTCCATTGACCGTGATGACTCCTCGAGGGCCTGGCATCTTGAGCTTGAGGTATGCGTAGTGCGGCACCGCATTGAACTTTGCAAACGCGGTTCGTCCGAGCAGTGCATGATAGCCGCTGCGGAATGGAACTATGTCGAAGATTAACTCCTCGCTTCGGAAGTTATCCAGGGATCCGAAGACCACTTCCAGTGTAACTGAGCCTGTACAATTGGCCTCTACACCTGGTATGACGCCCTTGAAGGTCGTCTTTGTGGGTTTAATCCTTGAGGGGTCTATGCCCATTTTGTGCACTGTATCCTGGTAAAGCAGGTTCAGGCTGCTGCCGCCATCCATTGGGACTCTAGTGAGGTGAAACCCATCGACGATTGGGTCTAGAACCAATGCGGCGAACCCGCCATGGCAGATGCTGGTGCGGTGGTCCCTTCGATCAAAAGTGATCGGACAGGAGGACCATGGGCTGAACTTTGGGGCGACTGGCTCCATCGCGTATACGTCCCTGAGTGCATGCTTCCGCTCCCTTTTGGGTATGTGGGTTGTGTATATCATGTTCACCGTCCGCACTTGTGGGGGGAAACCCTTCTGTCCTCTATTGTTCGGTGGCCGGGTCTCTTCCTCGTCATCGCTATGCAGCCCCTTGTCATTGTTTTCAGTGATTAACTTGCCCGCCTGCTTGAATACCCAACAATCCCTGTTGGTGTGATTGGCTGGCTTTTCGGGGGTGCCGTGTATCTGACATGAGCGGTCGAGTATTCGGTCCAAATTGGACGGACCCGGAGTAGTTCTTTTGAATGGCTTTTTCCGCTGACCAGGTTTGGAGCCTCTGATCCGACGTTGACTGTCGTATCCTCAGTATTATCGCCGTTAATGCGGCGTTTTTGCTTGTTGCGACGTGACCTACCATTGCGGTCCTTGGTATCCGGACTGCCAGGATTTTTGTTGAGGTTGTTACTGCGGCTAGCCAGCTGTCCTCTCCCGCGCAGAAGCGGGTCATGAGTGATGTGAGGGCTGCCATGGATTTCGGCTTTTCCTGTCCTAGGTGCCGGGCCAGACACTCGTCACGGATGTTGTGTTTGAAGGCTGCAAGGGCCTCTGCATCCAGACAGTCGACGATTTGATTTTTCTTGGTTAAGAACCATGTCCAGAATTGTCTGGCCGATTCGTGTGGCTGCTGAATTATGTGGCTTAGATCATCAGTGTCTGGTGGTCGCACATATGTGCCCTGGAAGTTATCAAGGAATGCGGCTTCCAGGTCCTCCCAACACCCAATTGATTCTGCTGGCAGGCTGTTAAGCCAATGCCGAGCTGGGCCTTTAAGCATGAGTGGGAGGTATTTGATGGCGTGAAGATCGTCGCCGCGGGCCATGTGGATATGAAGGAGATAGTCTTTGATCCAAACCGTGGGGTCTGTTGTGCCATCATAGGATTCAATGTTCACGGGTTTAAACCCTTCGGGGATTTGATGATCCATTACTTCGTCTGTGAAGAATAGTGGGTGTGCGGCGCCTCTATATTGGGCTATATCACGACGTAGCTCAAGCGAGCTATGTCTACTGCGTTCGGCCCGGCCAGAATTACTGTATCCGGTGCAACGGTTGTCGTCGCGTGTCGTGGGGCGCCCACGTGATCCATAGATCAATCTTGATTGTCTTGCCTTATCCTCCAATATGTCTTGCAAGTCCGGCGCATTCCCCCGTGGCTTTGTACTTTTCAAGCGATGCCGGGGTATGGCTTTAGTGGAAGGCCTAGAGGCCTCTCTGTCACGGCCACGAGGTGGCCGGTCGGCCGTATTGTGCGCTGGTGACGTAGGTTTATATGCTTCCTCCTCTAATCGGGGCAGCAGCTTGCATTTGGGGTAGCTTTTTGGAGGGGCGTTCGAGTTCATGCTCTTCGGCCGCAAGGACTTCGATCCATCTGTCGGCTAGCAGATCTTGATCAGCTCTAAGCTGTTGCTGCTTTTTCTTGAGGCTGCTTGCCGTGGCCATAAGCCTGCGTTTAAAATGCTCTTGTTCGACGGGATCCTCAGGCACGACGAATTCGTCGTCGGCGAGGCCTGCCTCGTCTCCGGAGGGAGGCATGTAATTATCGTCCTCTACCTCTTCGTCTGCCGCTCTCTCGTGAGGGCTGGCTTCTCCGTCCTCCTGTGCTGAATCTTGCTGGAGGGGGTTATCTTCGGCATTGTCCGGGGTGTTATTGTCTCCGGTGCCGGAATCTCCATTCTTGCTGTGGCGGGATTTGGAGCGGCACCGCTGACGCTGGCGCTTAGGCTGTTTCTTGGAGGGGTCTTCCTCCGATGTTCCTTCGCCATTCCTGTCAGGACCCCGACTCAATGCCACATCGATCTAGCATGTAACACCTCATATCACTTTGTGGCCTCACGCACGGTATTCGCACGGGTGTCGCCTTACCTTTGCCCGGGACCGTTTGCGCCTTTTGGCACACGTATATGACAGTGTCGCTAGCATCCATATGATAAGGAGCCCGGGCTGACATGGCTAGTCGTAAACCCAAAGCGGCACAGACTTACAGGGACAGGCATCCATGACCCAGCATCGAACGTGTCGGTCATCAGCGAGTGAATCCAGGCTGTAGCACTGGGCTAGCAGGACTCCGGTGAACCGGGCTGTAGCGGGCTAACAGGACTCCGGTATTCACCGCGTGACATTTCCCCGAAGGGACAGACACAGGAACGAAGAAGGACACATGCCGGCCAGCCTAAGTGTTCCGGAGCAGTAGCAAGCTACCATGGCTCAGTGGAAACACTAGGAGACATTTCCCGGTAAGAGAGGCTACTAAAGATAAACAACTAGATGGTCAGATCCCACACATACCAAGCATTTCAATAACATACACACAATATGCTCGATATGTGCAATACAACATGGCATCACAAAATGACTCTACGACTCAAGTAGTTTATTCAATAGGCTCCGAGGAGCGAGATATTACAAACATGGGTCTCATGACCCAACACTCAGAGCATACAAGTCAAAGCACAAACGGAAGCTATCATGTCTGAGTACAGACAACTATAAATGAAAAAGGCTGAGAAGCCTGACTATCTATCAGATCCTGCCGAGGGCACAAGATCGTAGCTGAGGTATCAAGCTAAACGTCGAAGTCCACGTGAAACTACTAGCGAGACCGAAGTCTCTCTGCAAAAACATAAAATAGGCAAACGTGAGTACAAATGTACCCAGCAAGACTTACATCAGAACTAACTACATATGCATCATTTTCAACAAGGGGATGGTGGGGTTTAACTGCAGCAAGCCAGCTTTGACTCGGTGGCTATCCTAAACTACGACTGCGAGTAACTCTTTTGAGGTGGCGCACACGAGTCCACATATTCACCAACCAATACACCACTATGGAACCGCTCCCGTCTCCCTACGAGAACGCCATCCATAGCACTCACGCTTATCTTGCGTATTTTAGAGTATCCACTTTCACTTGTCTATGAACTGATATAAGTAACCCAGAGGTCCTTTTCCGCGGACACGGCTATTCGAATAGATCATATTAACCCTGCAGGGGTGTACTTCTTCACACACGCTCTCACCACTTACCGCCGTTTACACGACATGTACTCGGCAACCTTCAAGCGGAAGCCCAACGTGGGTGTCGGCCACGGCCTGCCTAAACACTCAAGTCTCTAGTCCAGGTTTATCGCCTATTCGGGTTCCATCCATGAGGAGATCCGGCCGGAGTTTCACTCACAGCCCCAAACGATGTGTACAGGGTTCCGTGACACCAAACGGGTGCCCGGTTTACCCGGCCACGTGCCTACCGCATCACAGCCCACCCCTACGGTCAGCGCTGTCCACGGCCTCCAGCATACTACAAACACCAGAAACTACTTGCAACTCCTGGACAGAGGACAAGGGTGATTAAGAAGCCGAGAGGGTCCATTGGTTTCGGGCCCAATGCGTGGTAGTAACTGAATCATGGATCACAAACACAGAACTCAGTTCCTGAGGACGGCTGCAATGAGACAACCCACCATGTACTCCTACATGGCCTCTCACCGCTACCTTTACCAAAACGTGTTCACACGCTTAGCTCACACATAGTAGGACATGTTCACACGCCTCTGATTCATCCCCGATGAATCAGACCTGACTCAACTCTAAGCAGTAGCAGGCATGACAAACAAGCATGAATGAGTAGGCACAACAGGGCTCAAACAACTCCTACTCATACTAGTGGGTTTCATCTATTTACTGTGGAATGACAGGTCATGCAAAGGATAAAGGGGTTCAGCTACCGCAGCAAGTAACAGATGAATCGTTGTTGTCCTAATGCAGTAAAAGAGAGCAGGAGCGAGAGAGTAGGATTGTATCGGAATGAACAAGGGGGTTTTGCTTGCCTGGCACTTCTGAAGATAACATTGGGTCTTCATCAGTGTCAACGATCACATCATCGGTATCACGTCTATCGAGAGGGGACAAATACCGGCAACACAGAAAGGAACACAATCAATGCAATGCACAACATGATGCATGATCATGACATGGCAAAATGAATGTGTTTTGGGCTAATGCAACTAGCAACAGATTAAATGAAGTTGGTTTGAATATAAAATTCAAATTCAAACTCCATATGTGATTATTCAAATGCCATTTATATGATTTGTGCTAAACAGCATCTATAAGTTGTTCTAACATGCATGAAAATGGTACAGATGGATTCCTTGAATTTTTCTGATAATTTTTCATATATAAATTATTTAATTTGGAGTTACGGTTAATTTTCTATGATTTATTGAAGTTTTAGGCATTTTCTGGAATTTCTTGAATATAATTAAATCCAGAAAATACTTTATGACATCAGCAGTGCGTCATGCTTGCGTCAGCAAGTCAACAGGGCTGCCCCGGGTCAAACCTGACCAGGGGGTCCCATTAGTCAGCGTCACAGGTTAACAGGGGAGTTTATTTTAGTTTAATTAAGGATTAGGGCACTAGGGCCCACATGTCAGTGGCTCTGGGGTTAGATTAGGTGGTGATTAGCTTAGGCTAATCACCTGATAGCGGGGGCCCACCTGTCAGTGTCAGCAGAGGGGGTAGTTAAGATAAAATAATTAAACTAATTAACAGGGGGGGCTGGCCCCACCTGTCATCGACCCAGAGAGGGGGGGGGGTCCCGCCGTGGTCAACGTGGTCAGACCCACCGGCGGCTTGACGCCGGCGAGGCCAGACGCGGTGGTGCGCGTCGGAAACTAGCTACAGGGGCTCTTTTGGCGCGCAGGGAGCAACTACGGGGAGAGGGTGGAGTGGCGCATCCAACGGTGGTGGTGGCGGAGGATGGGGTGGCCGGAGCTGCCGGCGGCGACCTCTTTTGCGGCTGCCGGAGCTCGGATGTTCGCGGGACCGGCGCTGCGGTGTGCAAACAAGACGGTGGTCGCGCTAGTTTTACTCTACGGGACGCAACGAGTGCAACGGACGCAGGCGTGGGACCAAAAGGTCACCGGAGCTTCACCGGCGACGAGCCCGTGCGGCGGAGCGTCTCGGCTCCGGTAGAGGGGGCGGCTAGAGCTCGAAATCGAACTTGGGGTTAGGGGGAAACGGAGCAGGGACTCACGGGGATCGTGCAGGGAGGGTCAGCGAGCTCGGGGGCGCGCCGGAGTGGCCGAATTCGACGGAGAAGATCCTCGGCGGCCGGCGAGGGGGAAAACGTCGGGGGCGGCGTTCCGGGGCTCTTCTGGTCGCATGAGACGACGAGGAGGACGAGGGAGGACTTGCGGAGCTCTGGGAGGCGTCGGGGAGGCGAGAGGGGGATGGTGGCCGCGGCGAAC